>NC_083385.1:21420000-21585000 GCF_031755915.1 Ziziphus jujuba
TTTAATTTTATTTATATATTTGGTAATTATTTTTGTGAGTCTAAAAATTGGACTTACTGAGGTGGAAATGAGTGTACAAGTGACTTTTTATGATAGGTGGATTGATGATTTGGAAGCTAAGTAAGCACAAAGAGTAGAGTTGGGTCAAATCTATGCAGATGGGCTAATTTTCTAATTTTCTCCAAAAGGATACAAGCAGATTTTTTTATTTATCAAAATTATATATGCACGGAAGTCCTTGAAATCAACTTTCCAAATAATTTTATAGATCAATTTTTTGAGCTTTCTAGATAAAGTTATGATGGTGTTCGTGATTGTATAATTGGGTTGATAAGTTTAATCGATTTTGACGGGTTTTGGAACCAAATAACCCATGGGCATATAGGTATGAAGGTTTCATGAATTTTGTATAGGAAAATGGTTTTTTTTTGTTTTTATTTATTTAATTAGTGTACGATAATAAAAAAGTAAATATTTATTGTTTTCTTTACTGAATTGTTGAATAATTTGAAAATTGCTGTTTTTATTTGAGTAACTTATGTTGAATGATCTCTTTGGTATGCTTATAATTCTTTTCTTGATTTGATATTTTTACTGCATAAACTAGACATCGTAAGAAAAATTTAGAGTTTTGTTTCATATCATTTGATGTTATATTTGTTCCAAATGAAATTTATAAGTTTGAGTTTATGTGTTGAAATTGACAACGGGATCAGTAACCTGGTACCTAGTTCTTTTTATTCTTGTTAATGGATCAAGTGAACTCTTAAATTTTCAAATTTTTTCACGTGAGTTCCTTTATATGTCATTTAGTTTGTGCTAAATTTTTAGGATTGGGTCATTTGTATTATATGAGTAATGAAATTATGATTGAAACATATCCTATGCTGAAAATTGATTTTCAGATTCTGACTTATGTTTTGAGAAATATAGTTGAGTGTGTCTTTTGTACTTTTCTTGGTCTAATAATTTATTTATAGGTCCTTATTATGTTTACTTCAATTTTGGAAAGTTTCATTTAATAATACTATATTCTGTCTAGTGAGTTTATTTTGTTTTAAACTATGATTATACGAAAGTTTATATGAATATTGTATAATGTGATATTAAAATGTTAAGAAATATGCATGGTTGATCACATTATCTTTTATTATCATTTATAAGCATATGATATGATATTATAATATGTTAAAGGGCAAAATTCATTTTAGTACTCTCTATTTTTAGCTTTTTTAAGTTAGGGTTTGTAATTTTTTTTTTTTTACATATAACATTCTCTACTACATAAATCGTTAAAATCAAATGGTTTCTATTAAAAAATTGATCACATGAGTATTACGTGACTAAATTAATTTTTAATAATTTCATATTTTTCAATAATTTTTTATTTTTATTTTTTAATAATTTTTTTAATGTGCTTAAAAACTCAAAAAAAGAATCACAATAAATTGGATTAACAGTTTTGTAGAATATAATCCCCTTTGGACTTACTTACCCAAGAAGCAAGACCTCCGATGGTGAATCAGTAGCATCTTCAAAATCCACACTAACTAGTCCTATATACAAATTAACATACTGTTTTCTTCAATTATTTGAAATAAATTTTAATCTATATAGATAGAAAACCAATTGAAAACCTACAGAGATTCAAAAAAACACATATTGGAATTTAAGAAAGATGACGAGAAAGGGAACATGAAAGAAACGACATATAGGAAAAGAGGGTCTGCTTGCCTACGTTAGAGGATATGATGAATAAGATTCCACGCCTTTTCTCTAGAGATTGCTCATCATTTTGCATTTTTATTTTTTGAAAATTTTAAATCCCTAGCGAGAACTTTGAAGATGGTGCAAGAACTTCCTTGCTTAGGGTGCAGAGTTGGGGGAAACAATTTCTATTTTGTGCAACATTTGGATTTCACTTTTGAGATCTCATAAGTTTGTAACCTCCCACCACTTATGTAGCGCTACCTCATGATCTAGCACTGAACGAATTTCTAATCTTCACTTTACATTCGTCGTAGAAGATCCATTCACTGACAATATTTTTTTTGCCCTTAAAGTTTAGTGGAAAGTTTGCAAATGGAAGACCATCAAGAAAAGATTACAAGGAAGGAAGAATTTTTAGTACATTCAGAAGCACCCCATCCACCCCAAGATTGCTCATCATCACACATTCTATAGGACTGTTGATGTTGCTGGAGAGTTCTCTTTCATTTTCCTCCGCTTGTGATCTAAAATTAGTTTTTAATCGAGCTCGTTTAAGCTTTTCGCAACAATTAATTGAAGCCCAAACTCAAAGAAAAAAACAAACAAAGAATGAAGCCCAGGATACAGTTGTCGAACTGAAGGTGGGCGAAGAATGAAGAGTTGATCGAGTTCGTTCTCAATTCTTTACATACAGTCCATTCAGATCTATCTCTACCAGAATATCATAAAGTTTTTTTATTTTTTTTATTTTTATTTCTTTTGTTTCTACATTAATTTCGGATATCTATCTAAAAATTGTCGGGTAGAAGTTGAAGTTCCCATTGTTGAAGCTTGTTTTAGGGATTCCAATGTATAGTGTGGCCTATTGCAAATTCGAGGCAAAAAAGGAAAATATTAACCTAAGCTATTACTGATGCAAATTTTATACTATTTCCAAAATTTTCTAATTAGATTATTGTAATATAGGATTCTATATTTTATTATTGATATTAATTTTTTTCTTAAATTTATAATTATTTAAAAAGGTAATGAAAAAGTTATTTTCGCACCCAAACGTAGTAGATGGAGTGAATGAGCGTTGCAAACTAGGGAGCACAATTTGAGTGGTTCTTCGAGTAGGCAATTGATCCGGGCTCCTTTTTTGCTTTCACTATATAAATCCCTAAGAGATCAAAGAAATTCAAAATTAAAAAGAATAAAAAAGAAAGTATTATATCAAAAATAAAATTATTAAAAAATTAATTTATTTGTCATGTGATACTCATGTGATCAATTTTTTAACAGAAACCGTTTGATTTTAACGATTTAGGTAGTAAAGGGCATTATCTGTAAAAAATTTTTTTACAGACCCTTAACTAAAAAAGGCTAAAAGTAAAGGGTACTAAAATGCATTTTGCCATAAGTTAAAATAAACCGAGCACAAGATATGAAGTTTCGATATTGTTTTTTAGTTTGGTTATTAACGGCCGTTGTGCTTTGCACCTAAGTATGAAAAAGTCACATGTACTATGATAAAAATATGATATGATAAGTGGGTGTTTTACATGGTATGACTTAATATGATAAATGGGTATTTCACACCATATAAAAAAATCCAACTTTAAGTGAGTTGAGTATGAATTCCGGGACGAGTTTTTACTCTGATACTCCTCCTTTAGAATACTTTCATACCTAGAAACTTGAGAGACCAATTCGAACAAATCGTGGTTTTCATCTTTTCAAACTTCTTCCGAAGCTTGTAACTTAGTCCACCTTGAGCTAGCTTGACAAACTCCCTTTTTGGTATATCTAAATGATGTCTGATCCTTGTCCTCTTGAATCGAGTAATGAAGGATCTCTTGAATCGAGCCATGAAGTTTTCCACTGATTGTTGTTCCATCTAACAATGCAACAAGTTGGCTACAGAGATCTCTAGCTCAATCCTATAAAATTCTAGTGGAATTTTTGCTTTAATTCTTACCATGTATGAATCGAATTTTGTTGTAGGTTGATGTACTAGGAGAAAGCAGAATTTGTCAATGAATTTACAAACAAGTGGAGCTTCAAAAAGTCATTAGCCACAGCTTCTTCATAGTGGATAATGAAACGACCTATATGCTCCATAGTGGATCGATTCTTTTCACCCGAACATAAGATAAATTTAGGAAATCTAAATTCCCTTGAGAATTCTCTCTAGTCAATAGCCTCAGGTTAAGGCCTTCTGTAAAATGGTTGACCAAATTTTTAAATGTAGGATCGACCATCTTTTGGATTATGGTCTCAAAGGCATCCATATCTATGCCATGTCTATTGTTTATCCATCTCTGAAACATTATGTCTGTGTATCTATGTTCGATCTTGGTACTTGGCCTAATAGTGCTGGTCTTCATTATGGCAATGCCGAAAGTTTGGGTCATACTATTTAGTATGGCCCCCATTGTGACCTTGATTCTTAACCGGTGGGAAGATATAGGGTTGAAAGTCTGCCCTTCCTCCATGAACATTATGTATGGCTTCAGAGTCCTGAAGCCATAATGTATGGCTTTAAAAGCCCTAACTGCATGAGGTATGGCCTAAGGGGCATGTACATAATCTATTGCGGGGTCTCCTGAAATGCTATCATCTTCCTTTAATCTTCTTTAGGGTTTTGAGATAGCTCATAGATAAACTCCTAGGTGGACATCTCCATTGTATCTTAAGTGTTGCTGGATCATTCCTTCTTATTGCTGTCACAGATATCAGATTCTTAAGACATTGATTGAGTTTGTACTATTATCCTTGGTTGAAATCTTTCAGTCGCACTGGGAGTGCCAAAAAGATATATTAGGAAAAATTCCAATTATCTGTTATCTCCTAGGTATGTTGACATGCCACTTTAAATTTGTAATAATATGCTAATTGAATTAAACTACTCAGAAGATCCTATTGATTATAGGAGAACAAAATAATCTATAATGTTCAATTGCCTTAATGATTAAGGGACTTTAAAAATAAAAATTTCAACTGAGTAACTAAGAATAATTGACTAACTAAAGTAAATTGTAATGAGAATAAACAAAGTAGTCTAGAATCTTGTAATTGTATGCAGAGATGTGTCCTTAATAAAGCCAATGAAGCCCCTATCTATAAATGTAGACAACATTGAGGTGCTTCAGGCTCTTCTAATGTAGGACTTATTGCAAACTCCAACTTTAAAATTTCAATTTATACATGTATCAATTACATACCATTTAATCTTCAATCAATATAGGACCAATCCCAATTAATTAATCTTTCCAGAGTAATATTACAATAAATCAAAATATTAATTTGAAAAATTAATATTATAGCCCAAACACTAAGTACAACAAGAGGTGTTGGTTTGTTAAAGATATAAGATAGAGTCCTAGTCAGTTGTGATAACATTGAGGGATGTGCAGAAGAGTTTTATTAGGAGACAAAGACTTATCTCTACATGTGTATATCGGTGTTTAAATGTTTGAATGCTCTACTGATTAGTTTCTTAGATCTTATCTCATTGTTTCTTAGGCCGTGTAAATATCAGCTCATTCTATAATAAAAATCATCCTTTCATATATACTCTTTATTATATCTTTCATAGTAATAGAGCCTAAGACTGACATCATGCCCTTTATTACTTTAGTTTCTCCTACTATTCCTCAAATAAGTTAGGTTACATTGCCTAATTATACGTTTCCCTTTAAATTGGAACACAACAATTATTTGATCTAGAGGGCTCAAATTTTACCAACAATTATGAGAAGCAATCTTGAAGGATTTATGATTGGAGCAATTTAGCCACCACTAAAGTTTATTGTTGAAAAAGAGAAGGATGAAACTAGCAGCTTGAAGCAGATAGTAAACCCATATTTTTTACTTCGGCATCGACTGAACCAGACGTTGCTTGGATGGATTCAATCATCAATCTCTCCAGAGGTTCAAACTCAGCTTACAAAAACTAAAACTTGATTTAACTTGTGGACTTCATTAAATAGGCTTTTTGGGACCTAGTACTGAGCAAAACTAATGTACCTAAAGTTGCAATTGCAATCTATGAAAAACGAAAGGCTCACTATGATAGAATACTTCACAAAGGTGAAGGAAATTGTAGACAATCTTTCCATAGCCGGATATATTGTAAGTATTCTCCACTTATTACAGGTACTGCCTATTGAGTATGATGCAGTGGTGACAAATATAAATTCTCACCGCCTACCCCTTGAAATCGAGGAGGTTCTAGCCTTATTATTAAGTCAAGAAATTAGACTTAATAATCTTATGATGTTGTCTCAACCTATGGCTAACATGGCCAACCGAAATTCAAAGAAGCATGGACAATTCGAGTCAGCACTACCATCAAGTTCCGAAGCAACAATTAGAGGCCAAGGTCGTGGATTAAGAATTTCAAATATTTCTCAATGAGGTTTTGGTTTCTTTCCTCAGTATTGTCAGCTTTGTATCCATCGTGGACATACTGTGGTTGACTCTTGGCATTGTTTGATAAAAATTTTGTACTACCGACCACACATAATAGCAACAACTCAGCTGCTTACTATAACTCACTAGAAATTACCTCCAATCCTGAATGGCCTCTAGACAGTGGGGCAACCAATCATGTCACTGCTGACCAAGCTAATCTTCAACAGAGATCTGAATATGGTGGTTTTGACAAGCTGGTTATGGGTAATGGACAAGTTGTGAAAACCAAAATATTGGTTCTTCAACTATCTTTTCCTCTCAAGGAAATATCAAACTTAATAATATGGTTCATGTTCCTTAAATTAAAAATCTGTTGAGCATAGCTAGATTAATTGCAGATAATAATATTATTGTTGAATTTAATTCTCACTCTATGTTTGTGAAGGATCAAGCTACGAGGAAGTTTCTACTTCAAGGAAACCTTAGGGATGGACTTTTCTGTTATGAGAGTCATTTCTAATTCTTGTAAAAAGGAATTGATAAATAAAGATTATAACTTTTGTTATTTTTGTTCGCTAGGCAAACGAAATCTTTTATATGCATCAAGTTCAAATTCCAAAAGTAGAGTGCTATTAGAATTAATCTTTTCTGATGTTTAGGGTCTTGCCCTTGTAATTTCAATATAAAGATATAGGTATTATGTTCTATTTGAAGATAACTATTCTAGATTTACCTTAAAATTAAAATATGAAGTGAATATCGGTCTTTACAACCTATTTTAAAAGATCTTGAAATTAATTTTCAGCACCCTTACCCATACATGCATAATCAAAATGGCAATGTTGAGTGTAAACATAGGCATGTTACTGAAACTACACTATCTCTTCTTGCTCATAGTAACTTGCCTATGTCATATTTGTGGGGTACTTGCTCAACAGCAACTTTTTTAATTAACAGTTTTCCTATCAAAGTTTTACAAAATAAATCTCCATTAAATAAATTACTTAAGAAAAATTTTGATTTCAATTTTCTCAAATGCTTTAGATGTGAATGTTTTCCATTTTTAAAACCTTACAACTCTGGGAAATTATTAAATGTTTCATGCTGGAGTAACCAAAATCAAGAAAGGCATGGAAGAGGGTAGAGAAACAATAATCCTACTTTGTATTTTTGATGCCATGTATATTGATTTGAGAAGCAGTACCAAGTAACAATTTCAAATATGTGAGATTTTAACCATTAATTGGAGCACTTTTGTCCGGGATGTAATCCACACAAGAAGCAAATGCTGGTAAGCATCATTGTTCCACTGGTTTTAATCACTGTGCTGTTTCCTATGCAAGGAGTCTTGTTCTGGGAAATCTTATTCCTGCTTTTAGGCCTCAAATTCAATTGAACTTTTTCTTCGGTTAGAAAGTTCAATTGAACCTTGCTATGGGAGGAAGGAGATAAAGGAAGTAGAAGCAGAGAGAAAAAGCAGACGCGTTAGAAAGAAAAAGGGAATGGAAAAAGGAGACCAAAAAATTGATTTTCAACTCTCCTAAACAGCCACACACGTAAATCACATCAACGAGTCCACGATCCACCCATATTTATAAATTCATTCCAAAGTTTTTAAAGAAAACGTTATGTTAAAGTACCTTAAATAATCAAAATAAAGCTAGTCAAAGTACTTTAAGTAATTAAAATAAAGTTACTTTAAAAAAGGAAACAATTAAAAAAATATATCCATACTGAAAACCTGAATGCTGTTTCTAGAATGTTGGGCGCTGGGAAAATTGACAGGAAAATAACTACCATCAAACACCATCTTGATCGAACTTTCAAATTTTATTTGGCATGCATGCATATGCAAATTTACTAGACCAAGAATGAAGATCAACATCATAAGAAGCAGCAGATATTTGGTTGTCCGTGTCCTGGATTTCCTTTTGTTGATCCACATCCAACTTTGCATTGCTGCAGATATACTAACTCCAGGCAATTTGATGAACGAGTCAGAGTTCTTGGAGTCTCCGAACAAGTTGTTCCGGTTAAAGTTCTTTAATCTTGATTATTCGAGTAAGTGGTACTTGGGGGTTGAATTCGTCGAATCCGAAGAGATAGTTTGGGTGGCCAACAGAGAAAATCCTTTGAGTCGTCCCAGCAATGGCTTTTTGTTTCTCAATATTAGCAAAGATGGAGACTTGGTTATTGGTAACCACTATGGGATTTCCAACACTATAAACTTTGATAGCCCTACATTGGGTTTGAATACATTTGCCGAACTTCTTGACTCGGGAAATCTCGTTTTGAAAGGAGATGGAGAGAAGATTGTGTGGCAGAGTTTTGATTATCCAGCTGACAAACTTTTGCCGGGTATGAAACTTGGATTGTTGGGCTTTAATAACGTTGGACAGCCTCAAAGGCATTTACTCACGTCTTGGTTAAGCTCGGAAGTTCCGGCTTCAGGTGTATTCACTCTGGAATTGATCCAAAAAATACACACCAACTTTCAATTTGGCAAAGAGGAAAACTATACTGGCAAAGTGGGAAATGGAATGGCAATCAATTTAGTTACTTCCTTCGTATGGCTGATGCTCTCCAATTCAACTTCAACTATACCTCAAATGGGACTGAGAGCTACTATACCTTTTATGTTACTGGCGATTATAAAATCTCGTGGATTCAGCTGGAATCAAATGGATGAGTTACCTTGTCTCTGGAGTTGGATGGAGAATGGGCATACTGGTGGCCAACTATTTGTGATGTAAGCGAAAACAACAAGGCTTGCATAAGCCAGAAGCCAAATAAATGCAGCAGCAGAGATGAATTCCTGGAAAGAATGGAAAGAGCTATGGATGAGTGGGTACTCCACCGAAATCATAGTCTGGGTCTAAATGACTGCGAAGAGATGTGTAAAAACAATCGTTCATGTAAAGCCTACGCGTCAGCAGAATCTGATGGAACAGGGTGTAAATTTTCGTATGGTCAAGTACTGGGTGAGACCCACAAACATGTTGCAGAGTCAGAGTCTATTTTCATTCGTAACAGCACTTTAAGTGAGAAAAACGGCGCCACCACCACCCAGAAACCAAGAGACAGTGGAACCGATACAACAAGAAGCCCCCTCGCAGTACCAAAAACCAAGAATTGTATGCAACAAGGTATAGAGCAACATCAATCCTACTCTATATTTTTGGAATGTCATATTTACATATTGATTTGAGAAGCTGCAGTAACAACTTTAGCTTGTTAGATTTTGACCATTACTTGATGTCATTTTGTCCAGGAAGCAATTTACACAAGAAACAAATGTTGGTAAGCATCATTGTTCCTTCGGTTTCCATGGCAGTTTTTGCTTTACTTTGCTCATTTTGCTGTTTCCTATGGAAGGAGTACTCTTGTTTTAGGCCTCAAATTCAACTGATTTATTTTATTCAATTAAACCTTGATATAGGGAAGGAGAGAAAGCCAATAAAAACAGAGAGAAAAAATTCAGACGCGTTGGAAAATAAAGTGAATGGAAAAGAAGAGAAAACAATAATTTTTGACTTTCCTAAACAGCCACACACGTGAATCACAATGAAAGACTCCACCGTCCACCCATATTTAAAAATACACTATAAATTTTTTAATGAAAATATGTTACGTTAAAGTATTATGAACAATTAAAGTTCCTTATAAAAAATAATGCAACTAAAAAAGATTCTCCGTATGGAAACCTGAATTTTCTTTCAAGAATGTTGGCGCTGGGAAAATTGCTAGGAATCTAAGAAACCAAATATAAACAAACCCCATCTTGATCAAACTTTCAAAGTTTATTTGGCATGCATATGTATGCAAAATATGAGACCTAGAATGAAGACCACTATGAGCATGAGAAGAAGAAGCTATTTGGTTGTCCATTCCCTGGTTTTCTTTTGGTTGATTCACATCCAACTTTGTCTTGCTGCAGATATTCTAACTCCAGGCAATATGATGAACGATTCAGATTTCTTGGAGTCACCGAACAAGATGTTCAAGTTAAAGTTCTTTAATCTCGATCATTCGAGTAAGTGGTACTTGGGGGTTGAATTCGTGGAGTTCAAAAAGATATTTTGGGTGGCCAACAGAGAAAATCCTTTGAGCCATCCCGTCCCTGACTACTTGTTTTTGAAAATTAACAAAGATGGAGACTTGGTAATTTGTAATCAATATGGCATTTCCAACACTATAAACTTTGATAGCCCTGCAACGGGTTCGACTACACATGCCAAACTTCTGGACTCAGGAAATTTCGTTTTGAAAGCGGGGGAGAGGATTGTGTGGCAGAGTTTTGATTATCCAACTGATGTACTTTTACCAGGTATGAAACTGGGATTGTTCAACTTTAATAATGTTGGCAAGCCACAAAAGCATTTACTCACTTCTTGGTTAAGCTTGGAAGTTCCGGCTTCTGGTGTATTCACTCTTGGAATTGATCCAAGAGATACACATCAACTTTCAATTTGGCAAAGAGGAAAACTATATTGGCAAAGTGGCGAATGGAGTGGTCATCAATTTAGTTACTTCCCTGGTATGGGTGAGGCTCTTCAATTCAACTTCAACTATACCTCAGATGGGACTGTGAGCTACTATACCTTTGATGTTACCGGCGATTATAAAATCTTGTGGATTCAGCTGGACTCATGTGGAAAAATTACCATGTTTCAGGGGTTGGATGGAGGATGGTCATACTGGTGGCCAACAATTTGTGATGTAAGAGAAAACAACAAGGCTTGCATAAGCCAGAAGCCAGATAAATGCAGTAGCAGAGATGAATTCCTGGAAACAAAAGGACAATATATGGAAAAGTGGGAATACCACAGAAATCACAGTATGGGTCTAAATGATTGCGCAGAGATGTGTAAAAACAATTGTTCATGTAAAGCCTACGCGTCAGCAGAATCTGATGGAACGGGGTGTAAATTCTCATATGGTCAAGTACTCGGCGAGATCATTAAACATGTTGCAGATGCAGAGCCTATTTTCATTCGTAACAGCACTTTAAGTGAGAAAAGCAGCACCAGCACCACGACAACAAGAGACAATGACACGGATACAACAAGAAGCCCCTCCGAAGTAATAGAAACCAACAATGGTATAAAAGATGGTATAGAGCAACAACAATTCTATTTTGTAAATTTTTGTTACCATTATAACATGTTAGAAATTGATCATTTAAGTATTGTCAATTTGTTCAGGATGCAATGCACACAAGAAACAAATGTTGGTGAGCATTATCGTTCCTCTGGTTTCCATGGCAGTTTTTGCTCTACTTTGCTCATTGTGCTGTTTCCTATGGAAGAAGTCTTGTTTTGGAGGTACACACACACACACACATATATACACATTATATTTTGGCCATATTTTTCAATACATAACTTAGTCCAGTTGAACAAAATTTCTAAAGAGATTTTTCCTCTTGTATCAAGCAGTAAGCAAACGAGGAAGCCGCCATGAGGATGCAAGCGTGAGAACAGAAGTATTGATACACGAATTGGGGATTAGTATGGCAGCTATTAAACACACCGGCACAGATAAGCTGAAGTTAAATGGAAAGCTAGATCATGAATTGCCTTTATTCAGTTTTTCTAGCATAGAAACTTCCACAGGATACTTCTCAAATGCAAACAAATTGGGGCAGGGTGGTTTTGGGCCTGTCTATAAGGTAAAATTCAAATTCCAAATAATAATGAACAGAGAGTTCATCTTTTTGGATAATATATAACATCTGAAAATGAATAAATTGGGTTTAAATTTATTTTCAGGGTACATTGAGTGATGGCCAAGAGATTGCAGTGAAAAGACTTTCTAAGAGATCTGGACAAGGAGTACAAGAATTCGAAAACGAAATGATGCTAATCTCGAATCTGCAGCATAAGAATCTTGTTAGAGTATTGGGATGTTGCATCAAAGGAGAAGAAAAGATAATAGTCTATGAATATTTGCCAAACAAAAGCTTGGATTCGTTTATTTTCGGTTTGTGTACTAGCTAATTGATCACCTTTTAATTTACAGAATTTGCGTTGTAGCTTCTGCCTTTTGTTCTTAATACATATGTTTTGCAACAGACACAACAAAACGAGTTTTACTTGACTGGGAAAAACGATTACGCATCATTGAAGGGATTGCTCAAGGGCTTTTGTACCTCCATAAATATTCTAGACTAAGAATCATTCACAGAGATTTGAAGAACAGCAACATATTATTAGACAGCAATATGAACCCAATAATCTCGGATTTTGGGACAGCAAAAATCTTCGGGGACAATGAATCTGGAGCAAACACAAATCGTATAGTTGGGACTTAGTAAGTGAATCTAAAGGTTATCATTTTCTTTTCCAAAAAAATTAAATATCATTAATGCAATATTCCACATTTTTTACTTACAAAGATTTGTTAAACAATATGAAAACAGTGGCTATATGTCTCCCGAGTATGCCATGACTGGTCTCTTCTCTGAAAAATCTGATGTTTTCAGCTTTGGAGTCATGGTACTAGAAATCCTAAGTGGTAAGAAAAACACTGGTTTCCATCAGCCAAATGAATTTTTAAACCTGCTAGAATTTGTAAGTATTTCATTCAGCTAGCTACAATAAGCTTCTTAACTTTATCTTGTTTAGGACTGAGCTTTGAGTAAAAACTTTCATGCAGGCATGGAGTTTATGGAAAGAAGGAAAATTTTTAGAGTTAATGGATCCAGTAGTTTCAGAAACATGTAAACAAGCGGGCGAATTTAGTCGGTGTGTCCAAGTTGCTCTATTGTGTGTGCAAGAAAATGCAGCAGACAGACCAATCATGTCAGAAGTAGTGTCAATGCTTGGAGGAGGTGATATGGTAACTCCCCCAGCTCCTAAACAACCAGCTTTTTTGAAGGTTGCAAAAATAGATGACAATAATTTGCTCAAGATTCCAGGAACATGCTCTGTTAATCATTTATCAATTTCAATTGTACAAGCTAGATAGAATTCTTAGATCATTAGACAACTTTTGAGACAAAAGCATGGTGTGGAAAAGATTACAATTTGGTTTAATTTCTTTGTTCTGATGAACATAGTATACGTTATGTTCCAAAAGCTCATAAACTCCCTGCATAGATATTTTCTTTGCTAGTGAGTGCATATGAAAGATTTGTCCCTTCCCCCTTGATAGAGATTTTTGATATTCAAAGATTTTGTATTGATTTCCATCTAATTTATGTACTTGAAATTCAAATTTATTTTCTAAAAAGTCTTCTTATTGTTCAGTGTATATAAAATTTTAGTGGAGATGAAAAAATCTCTCAATACGGTGGCTGATCATAGATATAAGAAAGGTAGTCTAAATAAAGCCAGGATGCCCTTCCTAATTTTTTAGATAATGATCCCAAATTCAAATCACCATACTTTATTATTATTATTTAAAAAAAAAAAAGGGAATGCGATATAAATTATTAAATATATTTTTCAATAAAATTGTCTATATATATATATATATTTATGTATATATACGAATATATTATTTATTCTTCATAGGCACCATATATAATCTACATAGGCTTATTATTGTATTACACACTAATTTGTGCATTAATTAGTGCTGTCTTTTGGGAAGCTAGCATTCAAATTAACAGTTTTATACGTTTAGGAAGTCCTTAATTAGTTTTATAGTTATTGAAGTAACCGTTAAGAAGACCGATCATCCTTCTCTAAAAGCACTCTTATTAATTTCTTTATAGTAATTAAAATCACATAAATAATCATTCCTCTCTTCTCGAACTTAACCTTGTTTATAAATTACCTCCTCCCCTAGCATTTTTTCTTCATCAATAATATTATTTTCTCACAAACCAAATAACAAACACATTATTCCAAATGGCTCCAAAATACATGTTTCTCTTTGTGTCAACCCTGACATTACTGGCAGTGACTGCCAACGCCTCGAGGAACATTGCCCCCATGAATCCGGGATACAGTCTGGCTGCGAGCAGCAAAACTGGTGAAGGAAGCGAGGATTGCTGGAGTGCTCTATTTGATCTTAAATCATGTTCAAACGAGATTGTTCTGTTCTTGCTGAATGGACAAACTGACATCGGTCCTGACTGTTGCCGAGCCATCGATATGATCACGCATAACTGCTGGCCCGCCATGCTCACTTATATCGGATACAGCGCCGAGGAAGGCAACATTCTACGGGGATACTGCGACGCAGCCGTGGCCCTCGCTCCGTCTCTGCCTCCTGCTGCTTCTATAACACTCTCTGGGACCAAAGAATATGCCCTATCTCCTGGTTTAGATAACATCATGGACTAGTACAATATTTCTTATCAAATTTAGTTATCAACTAAATGTTTGTTTCCCTTTCGTTTGGAAATTGAAGATTAGATGTTTTTAAGATTTATGGTGGATGGATGTTTTGGAGTGCTAAGAAATAGTGATCATAAAGACCTGGTATTTTGTGTTTGGTTTTGCATGATATATAATGTCAAGGTTTACGCAATAATATTGCTTTTATGTCTTTCCAATTTTTGCTTAATGGTCCATTTGCTAATTTGCACTGTCATTTTCAACTACTAAGCTACTTATGAAAATATATTTCTTTCTTAATGAGAAACAAGTTACTTAATATTTATAAAAATTAAAGTTATTTCTAATTTAGCGCCTTGCGATTAATCTGGTCGTAATAATTAATCTTAAAGTTAGAAGATATTATATTAAACTAATTGAGGAAAGGGATGTAACAACTAGGCTCACATAAAATTTCAGTTAAGCAAACCTCGACCGTACGATTAATGGAAGTGTGTGAATACATACATATATATATATATATATATATATATATAACACCCAGTGGGAGGGACGCATAATGAAGTTATCCATCTTCATGTTTTAAATTGAATGTATCATGTCCAAGGAAGATTATATTTTCAGGTCTCCTCAGAACAAACTAGTAATAAGTCTAATGTTTCCTCGTGCATAAGAGAATTTGCGTATTTATGAGACATATCACGAATTAACCTCTAAAAAAATGTTTATTTTACCGAATATATGTTTTAGTATTTCTGCTTCTTTTTATTTTTTTATTTTTTTTATGACCATCATTTGGGGGTAGGTCATCATTGAACATGGTCAGTATGCATAAGTTAGATATTAATTCTTATGAGGCCGCAATATTAACAATGGAAAGTACTTTAAAGGAGATATCACAATCAACTCCTTTAATTATTATTCGAAATAATTGCATTTTAGTATTTTTTAAAATTATCTAATTCTATTTTAGGGTTTTAAAATTAATTTTGTCACATTGATTCCTTTGTTTTTAAATTTTTTATAAATTGGTTCAATTCAGTTAAAATTTATAGAAACTATCAAATAAAGGTTATGTGCAGTGCAAGTTATTCCCAAATATGATTTTTTAATTTATTTTTTAGATTTTTCCATTTAAATTTTTTTTAAAAAAATTATCAGAATCCAAAAAAGAAAAAAAAAACTAGATGTACAAAAAAATGTGAGAGTTTAAAAAATACCACGTGGTAAAAAAATTTTGAGGGCACGATAAAAAATGAAAGTTGTTTTAAATAAATTCTGAGATCATAAAATTATACTAGGTGGTTAAAAAAATAGTGCGTGCCTAAACAAATACTAGATGCTCAAAAAATTCTTAAAGCCTAAAAAATGTTAGATGTTAAAAAAATTTGAGAACCAAAAAAAAAAAAAAAAGGAGATGGTAACAAAATTATTAGAGTACAATAAAATAGTAGATGGTAAAAAAAAATTTTAGGAGCCCTAAAAAAAAAAAACAGATATTTAAAAAAATTTGGGAGTCCAAAAAAATACTAAATAATAAAAAAATTCTAAGAGCAAGTACCAGATGTTCAAAAAAAATTCAGAAAGCTTGATAAAAAAAACTATATGTTCAAACAATTTTAAGAACATAAAAAATATACTAGATGGTTAAAAAATTCAAGTGTCCCAAAAAAATACTAGCTACTAACAAAATTTTTTAAAGCCAAAAAATACCAGATGTTCAAAAAAAATTAGATGAAAAAAATTGAGAGTTGGAAATACCATATCGTAAAAAAAAAAAAAAAAAACAATTGAGAGCATAAAAGATATATCATATGGTTAAAAAATTTTTGAGTGCCAAAAAATTAATAGATGGTCAAAAAAAAAGAAAAATTCCTAGAGCTCAACAAAAATACCAAATATTTTTTGGGCTCTCGAAATGTTTTTTTAAACATGTGACATTTTTTTAATATTGTAATTTTTTTTAACTATCTTGTATTTTTCTAAACTCTCAATTTTTTTTTTGAATATATGATATTTTTTTTGAACCTTTGGAATTATTTTTTACTATATAATGTTTTTGGGCACTCGGAATTTTTTTAAACTATCTGGTGTTTTTTGGACTTTTTGAATTTTTTTTAATATCTTATATTTTTTTCAAGCTCTAAATGTTTTTTACGATATGATATACTTTTTTGGGCTCACTCGGAATTTTTTTAATCATTTGGTAATTTTTTTGGAGCTCTCAATTTTTTTTGAATATCTGATATGTTTTGGGGTTCTCTAATTTTTTTATTTAATATCTTATATTTTTTGGGATCTTTTAGAATTTTTTTTTTAAATCTAGTATTTTTTTTGAACTCTTAGAATTTTAACTATCTGTTTTTTTCCAAGTTTTCAAATTTTTTTTTGAACTCTGGACTTTTGTTTTTTAGTATTTTTTTGAACTCCTGGCTCTTAGAATTTAGTATTTTTTTGGGCTCTCGATTTTTTTTTAAAAATTTTTTGAATAGGAAAATCTAGAAAATAAATTAAAAAAATCAGATTTCAGAGTCATATGAACTGCATATGACCCTTATTTGACGATTTTAGTCAATTTTAACCAAATTGGATTAATTTGTAAGAATTTTAAAAAGAGAAATATCAATTTGACAAAATTGATTTTAAAGCCCCTAAAACAAAATTAGGTGACTTTAAAGGGTACAAAGAACAATTATCCCTTATTATTATTACTTATTTTTTAATAGGGTACTTATCAAGAGATTTGAACTCTGGTTTATTATTTAAGAACCAGGTCAATAACAATTCCGTCCAATTAATATATGAAAAAAAAAATATGTTTATCCTTTTTTTTAAAAAAAAAAATTATGATATATTATTTCATTTTTTTTTTATAAATTTTTTTATGATACATTAGAAGCTAGTTAATTAATTAATTGTTATTAATTTAAAGAGTAAGTGATATAAAAATCTAAATAATAATTAAGATTTCCTATATTAAGATTAAATACCTATGATATAGTCGTCATGGCTGACTTGTTGGTAGTTTTTTACCATTATTATTATTATTTTTCATCCAGGATTCGTTTTTTCCCCCTTCAATTCTTTGCTGGCATTATTGTCACGGCCATAAAATTTTCTTCCAGAGGATTTGATGCCAACTTTTTGTAAACTTCTCAGTTTGCCTTTAGGTGAGACGATTGTTCTCCGGACCAACTTTCATCGGAACCGAATTCAGACCAAGAAAACCCATTTCAATATGCTATAATACTAAAGGAAACTGCTTTGATTCCTAGCTCAGTTGTCCATCCAAAAAAGGAGCAAAATTGTAGATAATCTAATCAAGATTGGGATTTAAGGATTCGAGAAACAGAGACAGCGGCTCTTAGTGATAATTGTAATTTAGGGAACTTAGCTTTTGGTATATCTATGGTGGCTCTTTGTGTGCTTAAGTTTTCCAGGCTAATTATAAAATGGCAAGTTGGAAATTTTTCAAAAAAACTGGCATTAAATTCTGTACAAGGAAACTTTACGGCCGTTACAATAACACGAGTCCAATTCTTTATTTGAGATTTAAAAATGCATTAATGAACTACTAAAACCTACTTATATAGGGAAAATGAACCAATAGAAATTCTTATAGGGCATAAATAAGTTTTAGAAATTGATTAAAAAAAAAAAAGAACACTTAATTATATACGTATATATTGTTCATGGTGTATATACATATATATATATATATATATAATATATATAAAGTCTGTCTATGGTACAGACGTCCATACATTTTTATTATCTGGATCTCAGTATTAATAACGATTTTTGAAAAAATCATCGTCAATACTATTATATAGAGATGAGTAATGACTACGGGATTTTTTTTTTTTTAATCGCCATCAATACTAAAATTTGCATCATAAAATTATATATATATATATATATATATATATATATATATATATATATATAGAGATAGAGGATCAGTTCTAAGATTTGGAGTGCATACCCTGTGCTAAGTTATTATGCATTATGCTTGAGTTTCTTATATATTCATGAGCTATTATGTGAATGACAAAATATGTATAGGACACCATTAATTGGAAATTTTCAAAATATCAAATTTTCTTTTCATTTATATATCAAATTAAGGGGGGAAAACACTCATATCAATCTAATATTTATAATTTTCTTTTCTCTTTCTATTACCAAATTTTGTGCCCTAAACAAAAAAAAAAAAAAAAAGGAAAAAAAAAGAAGCAAAAATTCTCAAATAATGTTGATTTAAATTAACAAAAAACTATATATATATATATACATATATATAAAGATATATAACTAATTAATAATTCCCTTAAAAAAGCTAATTCATAATTATTAAGTTTTGATATCCTCAAGTTATTCATTGGAGCTTTCTAAGGTAAAACTGGATGTGGGATAAGACAAGTAACATTGGATCATAAATTATGTCACATGGCTATAAACATATAATATTAAACAATAAAATGAGTAACATTTCAAAATATAGAATATTACTACTTTGTGAAATAATGTTATCATTTTATGAACTATTTTACACAATTTATGATCCAATGTTATGGGTTTTATCATATGAACTATGTTACACAATTTATGATCCAATGTTATGGGTTTTATCATATGAACTATGTTACACAATTTATGATCCAATGTTATGGGTTTTATCATACATTCAGTTTTATTGTAGAAAATTTCAGATTCTTGACACCAATTTAATTTTCAATGTGATGTATAATTGGTGTAATATAGTATCTAGCACACCAATATTTTGTACAATGTTTGGTATATTCTTATACTCTTCTAACTATTCATCTATTTCTAAATTTTGTGCCCTTAACAGAAAAAACAAAAAAAAAAAAAGAAGCAAAAATTCTCAAAATATGTTGATTTAAATTAACAAAAAACTATATATATAAAACATATATAACTAATTAATAATTCCCTTAAAAAAACTAATTCATAATTATTAAGTTTTGATATCCTCAAGTTATACGTTGGAGCTTTCTAAGGTAAAACTGGATGTCGGACAAGACAAGTAACATTGGATCATAAATTATGTTACATGGCTAGAAACATGTAATATTAACAATAAAATGAGTAACATTTCAAAATTTATAATATTACTACTTTGTGAAATAATGTTATCATTTTTATGAACTATTTTGCACAATTTATGATCCAATGTTATGGGTCTTATCATACATTCAGTTTTATTGTAGAAAATTTCAGATTCTTGACACCAATTTAATTTTCAATGTGATGTATAATTGGTGTGATATAGTATTTATCACACCAATTTTTTGTACAATGTTTGGTATATTCTTATACTCTTCTAACGATTCCTCTATTTCTCTTTTTATATTTTTCTTCAAACTTAATAACTAGGTTTTTAAATTTTTTATGGTATTTTTTAAAAGGTACAGAAAAAAAAAATATTGATTCCATATCGCTTATTAAAATGGTTAGGGCTAGTTTTGAGATTTGGAGTACCCTATGCAAAATTTTAAGATACATTACAAAATACTTTTTTATTGATGAGCAATTATTTGAATGACTAAGCATGTATGGGACACCATTGGTTGGAAAATTTCAAAATATTAATTATTTTCCAAATTAATATATCCAATTAATAAAAAACCCAATCATGTCAATATAAGATATATATATATATATATATATATATATATATATATATATATATATATATATATATTGTGTTGTTCTATACCTAAATTTTATGCCCTTAAAAAAAAAAATTCTAGAACAAAAATTCTTTAAATTAACACACAAAATGTATAATAACATATATAACGAACTAATAATTCCCTAAAAAAATTAATTAACAATTATTAGGTGTTGATATCCATAAGTTATTTATGACACCAATTTTGGTGTGATATATAATTGGTGTGATATACATACACATTAATTGAATGTGATGTATAATGTGGTATGAACTATGACACTAAACTATTTGTCACACTGATTTTCAATGTCATGTGTAACTGGTGTCATATACGTATATTTGCAAGTTATTTCCAATTTTGGAATTGTATAATTATATATTGCTATAACTATGTGGCCCTGTAGAGTCCCACCAAGAGCACGGTTAGCCCATATATATACATATATATATAATTATATATATGTATAGATATATTAATTTTTGCTATTCAACATGTACATACTAATAACATTGTAAAATCCATTTACGTTCATTTACTTATAATCCTATTTAAAAAAATTCATGGTTTACATATATAAATTCCGTAGTATATATGACCCTACATTACATGTAATAAACATTCGTGTGTTTAATAACGTTAGCATGTGTGCATTTAATAGCAAAAATATATTAATATATTATTCGGTTGATTTAATAAAACGAAAATCACAAATGCAAAAGCAACTGCAGAATTAGACAGTTCAACTTTTGATAGAATTAATGCTTATTACTACATATATATACACACTGTATACAAACCTTTTTTACATTTATTAAATAGTGTAGAAATAAAACTTATAAAAGTATATAATTTATGGTGCTATAGACTAAAATGAACAACTTTTTAGCAAAAAATAAAAACTTTAAATTAATTAAATTAATATACAAGCAATATATATTTAGGTCAAAAACATTGGGCTAAATATTAAATAACATATATTTTTTTCCTTTTTTTTTTTTTTTTTGTGGTTTAAAGTTGTTGTTTCTTTTGTTATGGGCTTAAAATTAGTCAATTATTAACATAGTTAATTTGATATTGAGTTGTTAATTCAACTGAAACTATTTACAATTTGCACAATTTAAATAAAATTTAACATCGAAAGAAAAAGGAAAAATTAAAAAAAGAAGAAGAAATTGCATTATATAACGGATAATTAATCAAATAGCAGACACCAGCTCGCAGTTAAGACCTCCTTATAAATCTCATGGCGTCCTCTCGTTCCACATTCTTTTCAGTTGGAGTCCTTTAGACTTTTCCTTTGATTATTTCTCATGGAGATCCTCCTCCTTATATATAATCCATGTATTTTCCAAATTTCTATATGTCCATCCTCCAAGAAAATCTCTCATGGATGACTCTTATACCAATTGCAAATTAGTCCTCGCAGCTGTTCTAATATGCACCACCGTCCCCATGGCCATGACCATGACACCGCGGCCTCTTAGGCTCTCCTCCGCCACCACCCTCCTTGCCCGTCTACAGCTGGAGGGCGAGTCGTCGTCCTCCAGCTCCGGTTGCTGGGAGTCTCTGTACGAGCTCCAATCGTGCACCGGCGAAGTCATCATTTTCTTCGTCAATTGCGAAACGAGGCTTGGACGTGGCTGCTGCAGTGCTATACGCAAGATAGAGCTTGAGTGCTGGCCTCAGCTGCTGGGTGCGCTTGGCTTTACTACTCAAGAAACCAATATCCTCCGCAGATACTGCGATGATGCCGCTGACACCTCCGGTTCTGTTGTGCCGCCACCTCCGCCATCAACCGTGGCTCCTAACACGACGGAATATGGCCAGAATTCCCGGCCTTAAAAGATGGTACAGGCTATATGTATGCTGGCTTCTATATATATTGAAGTGTATTTGCACACGCATGCATGCCTTGTAAGGTTTCAACGTGGATAAAATAAATTAAGAAAAGAAAACAAGGGTTTATTTGAATGGATTACATCATGAATATATATATATATATATATTTGAAGAGCATTTTGTTTTTGAGTGTACGTTTTGCACTGAACGGCCTTGCTTCAAAGAATTGATGTACGGAATAGAGAAACGGATTACTTTGAAAGAGTTAAGGTTTAATATTATGGTCCAAAGTGACAAAATGGCCTATTAGCTCAGTTGGTTAGAGCGTCGTGCTAATAACGCGAAGGTCGCAGGTTCGAGACCTGCATGGGCCATATTTCCCTTTTCAGCTTTTTTTTTTTTTTTTTTTTTTTTTCATTTTTCTATTTCGAGTTTTTGGCTTTTTGTCATTTCCAGGTTTATTTTTGCCTCACAAACATAATACCTGGTCTAAAAATTGAATAAGATGGGAATAGTTGTTACTTAGCACCGATCAGTGTGGAATTAGATATTAAAGATCCCATTGAATGCACCAGTAACATTCTTACCACATGCAATATTTTGTCCTGTCTACCAATATATTTACTTTATCAGTTTTTTTTTTTTTTTGGTTCCCCACCTTCATATTTCTATTTTGCGATTTTGGCTTTTTGTCATTTCTAGGTTTAGTTTTGCCTCGCTAAGTTACATTAATACCTGGTCTAAAATTGAATAAGATGGGAGGAGTTGTTACTTAGCACCAATCAATCTAGAATTAGATATTAAAGATCCCATTGAATGCAACAGTAATATTCTTACCACATGCAATATCTTGTCCTGTCTTCCAATATTTGAATAAATTACACTAATCAGATAATTTTTAAAAAAAATTAATTTTATAGAACTAGAAGTTTATAATATATATAAATATATAAGATACGTAATACACCACCTAATCTTTATTTAAATATCCTTCCTGGAATTTCCCAACAAACAAAGTGATTACAAACAAACAAGTTAAAAAAAAAAAAAAACTGACGACCAAAAGAGATAACAAGCAGATAAGACTAGTATCCATTAGCATAACCTGGTTTTTTAAATACTTTGATTCCTTTCCAGCGGGATTCCATGTAGTAGGAACTATTATCCTGAGCGTAGACCCCACATTTGAAATAGTGGGAGGTCCCACCACGTCCTGGAGCCTGATAGGTCAGAATTCCATCGATGTAGACTTTAACGGTGGAGTTGTCCACATCATGGATGACATTGAACTTGAACCAACGGTCGTAGATGTGTGGAACCAAGACTGGAGACCTATAGTAAGTGAGGGTCCCGTTATAGGTCCTAAGCATGAGAGTTGTGGCGTGAGGAGGGCTTGAACCGAAAACTTGCATTACACATACTCCTGATGTCCCATATGGAATGTATCCATACCCTTCAAATTGCCATACTCCTGAAGAATAGTCAAATCCCTGCATTACATATATATATATATATATATATATATATATATATTATTCGCCAAAAAAAAAAAAATGGAAAAATGGAAAAGTGATTGTTGTTATTATGCTAAATTGTGAAATTTATTGTGAGTTGGATAGCTATTATAATTGTATGTGAGGTATTCAACTTATAAATGAAGATTATCTATCTTGTAATGCTCAAATTTATTATAGAGTTGAACAGTTCTTATTGCGCAATGTTTCAAAACGAAAATATTAAAACTAAATTGTAAAAAACTGCTTTGTCCCTTATTAGTGAAACATTATTTCCTAACGTTTAGATGGGCTATCTATTTGATTCTTGAAATTTACGATTGAATTGAGCAGCTTCTGTCGTGTCCTGTTACATAATGGTGAGATATTCCCTCATTAGGGTATTGGGATGTAATTTTTCTTGATAAATAAGGTATCAAAACCAGTTCAGTGTCCTATATATGTCACAAATATAAGAACTAGTGCATGAGCATTATTTTGGACATATGCATAAGCAAAGAAAAACCAAATTGTCCATCCAATCTGAAACTCCACTGTTCATCTCAGTTCAATAACAACAAAAAAAGACACTATTTAAAAAAAACGACACATGAAGTTCACTATATCCTAAACGAAACTGTCTTCTTGTGCAAAGTTTTTTTGATAACTTATAACGTGAAAAATAAGAAGAAAGAAAAAAAAAAAAAAAAAAAAAGAAGAGAGAAGGAGAGGGGGGTGGGGGGGACAGAGGAAACGATCTAGGTTAGAATTAGAAAAATGTTGTCGAGAATGTTTACTCTAATGAAAATCTCTGTTCGAGGCTTCGTGGGACTGTTTTTGGAGAGAGGATTATCAGTGGATTAAACCCATAGCTTATGGACTCCATGTACAAAGCTTCTATTGGCAAATCATATGGCTTCTGAATGTGAAAGTTTGATGTGTTTAATGGAAGCTGGACGAAACCAAGGGTTGGATCCACAGGCCACCCACTAGAACAAAAAATGAATGAAAGGAATGTAGCTAATTTTAGAGGTGCAATGTTTAAGAGGAAACCCATATCTCTTTTTTATGCGAGATTATTTAGAAATGCCTAGAAAAAGGTTGATACGTGAAATGGCAACGTAGAATGTGTAGATGGGATTTTAAAGTGGAAGAGGATGAACCATGAATTATATTTTTCCTCTTGGTCTCATGCATTAATTGATATTTAATACCCTATCTTTTGTAGCCACTAAAAAAAAAAAAAGAGGTGGTACCCTTTCTGTTGTACAATCAGAAAAAAAGAAAAAAAGGAAAAAAAAAATTGCCGCCTAAAATTGCATAATGAGAACTTCTAGATCCAAGCTACACATAAAAAATTTAACCCTAATCAAGATTTTAATTGGTTTTTATAGACTAATATAAAATTTAAAATTTAGATGGTATTTTAAACAAATTTTTGAAGACTCTATAAAAATTTCAATTATTTAATATAAATTTTAAATAATTTTTTAAAAAGTCTATAAAAATTTAAAAATATTTAATTAAGATTTTTTAAAATAATATAAAAGTCATATGGTAACTAAAATGTCAATTATTTTTATTGATTTTAAATCTTTAACTTTTAAATCGAAAATGAAAAGATTTGTTTAATAATTTCTCTGCCTATATCTATTTACCCCAAAATTTTTGAAGACTTATAAAATGAATATAACTAAATCATCCTAGAGTCATTTTGGCAGTCTTCTTAATTAAAAACAAAAAAACGTAAAATGACCTAATTGCACGGATCCCCCTAGGGACCTGCTCCTATGGGGTTGGTTGACTTGTTGGGTGGGATCGGAATGTTCTCTCTGTCCTATATATATATATATATATATTTATTTAAATTTATATATACATTTATAAATATATTTATATACATGTCTTTGCTAACTTGACTACAACTTAAACCTTATTTATATATATATATATATATATATATATATATAGGGTAATGCTATGATGTGCATTGTTTGCATATGGATCTACATCAAAACCGATATCTTATATATGTGTGTATATATTTATAGTCTGAATCATGTAGATTTTTAGTTTAGGATTTGATAAGGTTTAATGTACTATAATATATTACCGGATAAAATTTGTTACTTAACATATTGTGAGATGTTAGACCTAATTAAATATTGAATATAAAGATTTAAATTAAGACTGATTATATATATGTATATATATTTTATATTTTATACATGTACTTACTGGTAAAAATATATATTTATATTAGTAAACTAATATATATATATATATACATATTTTAAAAATATTGAATATTATTTATAAAAAGTGGAGAAGCAAATTCCCCTTTTCGCCCCGTTTCCCTTTAGCGAATCCCTACTATGCATCATTCCATTGCCATTTCTGTTCTCTTAGAGTACCCATTGGTTATTGCCTACTTTTCCATAATAAAAAAAATGAAAAGAATTATTGTAGATTATACAAAAAAAATCCAAAAAAAAAAAAAGGGGAAAAAGAAAAAAACCATAGAATATAGAAGTCATAAAGTTTCATTTCTATATTTTCTTACTAATATTTCTTTTTTAAAGCGATTCTTATGATATTTTTGTTTATTGACGTGAAATATAATTTTATTACATCAATGTCTATAGAAGCTTTCAATGTTTATAGAAGTTTATTAATCTCCATTAAAGTCTTTAAAAAAAAAAAAGTTGATGAGAGTTTTGTAACCTTTATAAAAGTCAATAGAAGTCTATAAATTCTCCAAAAATCAATCACTAAAGGTCTACAAAAGTCAATTAAAATCTGAATTAAATACACTTCTTTAAATACACCTTCTAAGTTTAACTTATTTGGTTATATACTTTAATTGTTACATACATTAATTTTTATATTTTTATTTTGAAACAAAAGAAAAAATTTGCCTTCAATAATAATAGTTCTGTGTTTTGAAAACCATAAAAATAAGTGTTTAATTAGTACATGATTAAACAACTTAGTTAATCAATTTTTTGGGAAAGCGAAGATGGTAATTTTTGGCTAGAAATTAGAAATTATGCAAGTGGGTTTCAAGCTTAATCATAACTAGAATGGTGTGTCTTACTCCTAATATATGCCTTTTTGCATTATTTATTTGAAAACTGTCTCAATCCAAATATAGTTGTGAGAAGTTCACCAACTCGGTCAACTCATTTGACTATAACTCTTTACATTGAACTTCTCAATCTTGTGCATGTGTAATGTAGAATTCTTCCAAATGAACTGTAAAAACTCAAAATTCATGGTTTACGTATAATAAATATAGAACTTTTACGCACCGCTATACGGATTTCGGTCCGTGGATTAGTATGGCTGGTAAGAGCATGAGGCTTATCAGTCGAGTAGACCCACAGCCTGTGAACACCATTGATGAAGCTGTAACGCTCATTTTCAGGCACATCGTAAGGCCTTTGAATGACAAAATTTGACTGATTTAGTGGCAGGGAAAGAAACCCTTTTATGAGATCGACTCGCCGGTGCCGCCAAGCACAAGTTTGAAGCCGAGCAAGGCTAAAGTACAAAAAAACCACTGCCAAAACCAAGTTCAGAGTGGTCATTTTTTATGGTGAAGATGACAAATGAGAGCAAATGGTCTGGCAATAATGGAGAGAAAGAAGTTAACAAAAAAAAAAAAAAAAAAAAAAGGAATCAATTAGAAAGCTGCCATTTTATTCTATGCTTGAAACATATGGCAGCAAACCCAGCTTCTATATATATATATATATATATATATATCTAGACAGGTGCTATCTTATGTAATAGTGATACCATGTCATTAAATTTAAGGACCTATAACCATCCACAGTATAAATTTAATGTCGTATAACCTTGTGCAACGATACTTTACGGTAAAATAAAGCATTAAGGGTCCAAAGTGTTACGTGCTTAATTGTGAATAGAACAAGATACAACATTATAAAATTGACAAATTAACAAATTATGGATGACAATACTAATTTATAAAATTTAACTTTAATTTTATTTTTTAATATTAAAAATCTAATACGGAAAAGTTAACATTTTAAGATAACCAATTAAATTGTTATATAGATCACAATAGATCTTTTTTAAAAAAAAAAATGAAAATTTTATATTTTTTCTTAATTTTTTACTCCACTTAATATTATAGCACATTGATATTTTTTTCTTTCTCTCAGTATAGATCCGATCATTTTGTAGGCTCATTTTTGTTTTCACAACTATAAACCTGTCAGACTTTAACCAGTAGAGTATATAAAAGTGTTTTTGGCACTGTTTCCCTGTAAACCTTCGGCGGATTTGCAATTTGCATCATACGTTTCATGTTTGGCACCTATGTTTCTTGAATTTGCAGTTTTTTGGCAGCTTAATAGTGCTAAACCTGCAACAAAAAAAATGCTCGGAGACATTACTGCTAAAATACTACAAATTAAAAGGGTATAGATGTTAAACATGAAATATATGGTGCAATTGCAAAATCTGCTGAAAATTGAGGAGGCAATGATGTTGACAATCCTACATAAAATGTACAATATGATACAACAAATTAAAAATTGCATTATAGTTTCTGGGGAAAAAAAGGATTGCATTACATATGAACCCAAATATATACTACATCACTGTGTAAGTAGACTGTATTAGCAATTATTTTAATTCCAGTGGTCATTACCATATAAAATGTTTACCGAAAGAATATTATTATGCGGTTTAATGTTTATATTTTTATTGATTACTCATCCTAAAGGCCAAAATCAATTTTCATGCATATTAAATTGTGTGATGGATGACTGCTAATCCAACAAAAAGAAAAGGTAAAACATTCAAGCTAAAAAAAAAAAAAAAAAAAGTAAAACAAACAAATTATGTGATCATCAATCCATACCCATCTCCAAGACCACAAAATAAAAAATAAATAAATAAAATGCCAAAAAAAGGACCATAGGAAAAAAAAAATACCATTAATCTCTGCTCTAAGCTAAACATGATACAATTGTTTTTTTGTATGCCTATTCAAAGTTGACTTAATTATGGCTAATGATTTTTTTTATTTTTATTTTTTATGTAGTAGTCATCCTCGAAGTATGGATTAGGTTATGTTAATACGCTTACAATATTTGATTGTATCCCATACAATGGGTGAGTTATGACCACTAGATCACAGGTACGAGAAGCAGTAGGACAAAAAAAAAAAAAAAAAAAAAAATATTCCACTTCAATGGCTTCATTAATCGTATCACTGATTTTCCTTTCGAAGATGTTATCACTGTTGTGGAATAGAAGGTCCACATTTACCCAAAAAAACAAAAAAAATAGTAGGTCCACCAAATACATATATATATAATCCCTTTTTGTGAATTTGCTTTTTAATATAGCATTTGGTCTAATATTGGTGCACTTATAGACACGTAAATGGTATCACCAGAGATTCGTAGAAAACGCATTTAGCAAATTTTGTATCGTTGTTAAAAGTTGTTGGCAATGATATTTTAAAGCAACATTTGGAAAAGAGCAAAAACAGTTTTCCACCACTAATTAATTAATCACAATATATGTCAACCTCTTGCTTAGGTATATAATTGGTGGTCCAGTTCAATATTCAAAGATAGATACTAGAATGCTATTTAAACCAGCAAACAACGGTCACGGGCTACTAATTTCAACAGATATTACCCAAGAACAAATTATGAGAAGAAACAAATTGCTAAAAGACAAGGAGAAATTTATCTATCCATGATCTAATTTCAGCAACAAGCTTTAGATGCACTGTTGTCCCATGATGTAATACCCTGTCTTCATTGGCGAAGTTGTCATTCTCTAACAATATTATCTCCAATTAGCAATTGTCAGTATGGAATCTTTTATTCAGAGTTTCCCAGGAGCCCAGCTCGATATTCAAAGATAGATACTAGATTGCTATTTAAACCAGCAAACAATGTTCAGTGGCTACTAATTTCGCTAGATATTACCAAGAACAAATTATGAGAACAAACAAATTGCTAAAAGACAAGGAGAAATTTATCTATGCATGATCTAATTTCAACAACAAGTTCTAGATGCAGCGTTGCCCCGGGATGTAATTCCTTGCCTTCATCACAGTCAGTATGGGGTTTTTTGTTGAGAGCTTCCCAAGGGAGGTCACCCATTTTAGGATTGCTCTCACCTGAGTTCTTTCAAATTGTGAAGCTAACCGCTCTGAAAATGCCTTGACATTATAAGAGGACTTGTCACTCTCCACTCATATTATTCTCAATTTAGCCACCACATTTGGTATGGAGTTTCTCATTTGAAGCTTCACAGAAGGGGTTATCCATCCTAAGGTTACTTTCACTTGAGCACACTTAATTTCGGGGTTTAAAATGATTGCTGTCTCCATCTTAGGATTGCTCTCACCTAAGTTCTTTCGAACCGTGAAACTAATCGCTCTAAAAACACCTCAGCATTATAAGAGGACTTTTCACTCTTACTCTTTACTAATATTGTTCTCAATTTACCCACCACACTTAGTATGATGTTTCTCGTTTAGAGTTTCATTGAAAGGGTCATCCATTCCAAGATTGCTTTCACCCGAACACTCTTAACTTTAGGGTTATATCACACCGTATGGGGGCAATGATCCGATCAGCCCATGAATAGTTTAGCCTCATAACTCTGCTGCCTACGAGTCTAGGGGGTCGGACGGCCATTATAGACAACCATCTCAAATCGTATTGATAGTAGTGTATCTGCGACAGTTGATATTATGCGATTGCATATTAGCATGTTATATGGTATTGTACGTACCTCTGCTACGAGTGTGCATATTTTATAATATATATAGAATTTAAAAATTTTATTTTACTTTATTTTATTTTTATCTTATTTATTCATAATTTTGATTTATATTATTACCCTTGTTTGTTATTATTGTTATTATTATTAAAATTATTAATTGTTATGAGATTATTATTATTATTGTTATTATTATTACTATTTATCATTGTTATTGTTATTAATATTATTATTGTTATTATTATTATTATTATTACTATTATTTATCATTGATATTATAATTAATTATTATCGTAGTTATTATTAATTATTATGATTATTACTATTATTATTATTGTTGTTGTTATTATTTTTATCATTATTATTATTTATCATTGGTATTATTGTTAATTATTATCGTAATCATTATTATTATTATTATTATTATTATTATTATTATTATTATTTGTCTTTATTAATTGTCTTTATTTTTTTTATAATTATTATTATCACTATCGCTAATTATTATTGTATTTATTATGATTGTCTTTATTGTTATTGTTATTAACATTTATTATTATTATTACTATTAGGGAAAATTTAATATACCTCCTTTGAGGTTTGCCACAATTTAGATCTAATCTTTTAGGTTTTGAATATTACATTCAGCACCCTTACAGATGAAGTACATCTATCGAACCATTTTCTCTCTCCTATGTGGCACCTTAAATGACAAAATCATCTTTTTCAACTTCTAAACATAAATCAATTTCATTCACATCCCTCATAAAATCAATTTTAAACAAAATAAGCTATTATTAGATATAAATTTTAAAATATTTCCAAAAAAGTGGACTAGAAAAATACGTATGATATGCTTATTCAGTTCAATAATTCTGTCTCATTCTCATATGCTTTTCTTCTTACTTCTTTAGAAGCTAAAATAGCTACACAAATTACAAAGTAAAAAACCACTCATATATATATATATATTTTTCTCTTTCTCAATTCTTCTTTTTTTTTATTTTATTATTTTCTCTCATCTTCTTTCTGTTTTTTTTTTTCTTTTTTGAATTTTCTTTCTTACCAATCAAATCTCTAATGGATCTATCCCCAGAGGAGCTTTAATTCTTAGGCGTCCCACATATCCTAAGGAATCAATCTCAATCCTTAAACAATCTCCAAAGACATTTTACCTTATCACCTTGATCCTAATTTTCTCTCTCTCATTTGCAATCTTAGCTCACTCACTCTTAACCCACCCATTTTTCGCTCAGCTCAACAACCCATCTGCTGACCCAAGCTAGAGCCACCATAGATAGACCATTCTGCTCATCTCTAAGTTTTGCTACCTCATCTTCCTCTTTGCTTTCTCTTTCCTCTCCACTGTTGCAGTGGTCTTCACTGTGGCCTCCCTCTACACCTCCAAGCCTATTTCCTTCTCATCCATTGTCTTTGTCATTCCCAAAGTCTTCAAGCGCCTTTTCATCACCTTCTTATGGATTTCCCTCTTGATGGTCATCCACAATTTCATCACCTTTTCGTCACCAAAAGTCTTGAAAATTTGTGGAAATCTATATCCATGTACTATTTTTATAGAAGTCTTGAAAATTTGTGAAAAGCTCTTGTAATAAGGCGGGAGAAATAAAGTGGTATGATATAGGAGAGTGTTTTTGTGTAGGAAATTTTTGGGGCATGCTCAACCCTTATGGTAGATGCCGTCGGATTTTCTATGGGACAGTCTTGTAGGGTTTCTTTTGGGATTAGGGCTTATTTAGGATTTAGGTTAGGAATCCTATATGGGTCTTGACAAAAGCATCACCCAAAGCAATATTTGGCGGTGCTTTTGTTTAAAAGAAGTGTCACTTGATTTGGTATTTAGCGACGCTTATAAGTTAAGCATCGCCTGATATGGTAATTAGCAAAGCTTTCATTGTTCAAAGCATCACCTGATATGGAAATTAGTGACGCTTTCATGGTTTAAAGCATCGCTTGATATACTATTTAGCAACACTTGTATTTTTTTAGCGTTTTTTGATATGGTATTTAATGACGTTGGGCTTATTCAAGCGTCACCTGATATAGATTTAGTGATATTTTTCTTTTTAAAAGTGTCACTTAATGTTGATTTTAGTGAGGTTTTTGAAATGAAAATGACTCCTGATTTCCTATTATACAACGATGTTTTTGTTTTAAAGCATCATCTTTGTTTTAGTTTTTTTTTTTTTTAAATTTAAATATTGTGTTTAGTTTTGTCAAATTAAAATTGTTTAATAGTTTCATGCAAGATAAATAATAGACAAAAAAAAATTCAAATAAATATTGCATAATAAAAAAATATTCTAATAAATTGAATATTATTTCAAATAATAATTTTACTATTTGATTATGTAGAAACAAAAGCAATTAAGCTACAATACTCATTGAGATTAAATGTTTGAGATCATGACTAATGTCCATTTAGCTTTAAATTGGTTGACATCATCGTGTGGTCAAGTAATTGATACGAACTTAAGACGACCTACACCGAAACCCGTATTATATTAGCCTAGATCTAATTATGTTCAAGTTCTAATGGTCACCTCAACCCCTAACCAACCTGTGATTAGAAACCTTGGTATAATGAAGACGCCACAATAGGTGATGGATATCCTATTGATAAGTCAAACTAAAACACTCATTCACTAATGGTGTTTTAGGTGTTCAAAAGAATAAAGAGAAATTCAATCTCACAAAAACAAATTCTGAATATTATTAATAGTGTATCCTTCCTAAAAAACAAGCCCTTTTATAGGCTAAAAGAAAAAAAAATAAAATCCTAAAAGCTAAAGGAAAAACCGGTCAATAGGATTAGGAAACGAAGCATGGCCGAATTTCTCTCTCCTTTCCTAAACTAATTTGGATTAATTAATTCTTTTATTTTGAATTAGGAATTAATTAACTTACAATGAAAATAATAAAATATTAACTTTCCTAAACTTATTTATACAGAAAATAAATAAATAAATAAAAACCAAAAAGTAAAGGTAATTTCCTAAAACAAAAAGTAAAAACCAAATTAAGAAACTAAAATACTATCTTTTTAACTAAGTTGACTTTGATCAATCTTTGACCAATTTAGGCTCCAAATCAGCTTCCATATGCTTTTTAGGATTCCAAATAGGCTTATTATGAAGTCCCACACGTTGCCCTTTCTTGGAGGAAAGAGAAAAGGCCAACTCAGCAAAATACAGTAAAGTCAGCGGAAATACAGCAAAACCGACCAAATTGTCATGTTGTGCGCACGGCCCCTTTTTGGATGCCTTTGAAGCTGCCTTGACTTGATTCCATGACCTCTTAGACATATGTATTTAATCCATGAAGCATTGCAACCTTTCATGCTGACTGGATTCCATAAATGCACCAAAACCGCTACCGAGGTCCGTATCGGCTTTCACCACCTGTATGTTCAAAGCAGGTCTTGGATCTTCGGGAATGGACAAGCCTTCTTGAGAATGAATTACTCCCTGGATAAAGGAAGCAAGGTTTTCCACAAACTTTTTAGCTTGAGCCCTAGTGATTGGCCCGGCCTTCATCCATAATGGGTCAGCACCCCAGCAGATTGTCGTTTGTGTGGGTTCGAGCATATTCGCATTAGTAATTATGTCAAAAAATTATTAAACATAAAAAATAAATAAATAATAATTGGTATAAAGTAAATAATTATTAAAATGTTAAAATTATCATTATTCGTAAGTTTTGATGAGGAACATTTCTCTTAATGATATCCTTCATTATCATAATGATATAATAACCATATTTTGTGTTTCTAGGCTGCTTAGGAGTTTAAATTCATAAACATTAATTTAAATACAATATTAAATAATAGATATGTAACATAACAAGTATGTAAATTAACAACTAATGCTTACTTTAAATATAATAATTACCTTTGTGTTGTTTTGCCATAGAAGCTTTTTTTCTACTGTCTTCCTTTGATTTCATTCAATGAATTACTATACAAATATAAATATTTAAATTCAATTTAAATATTATGAAAAGTTATTATACAATTAATTAAACAAAATATTATTTAATTAACCTACTCATGGAGCAAAGATGTGAAGTCCTTAGAAATATGATTCTTCAATGAATCATAAAACCATATTACTGCTTACGTAGATATCAACAGCACTTAACATCCACTAATTGCTAAAAAAATCCATAAATTATTAGTTAACTTAGCACATAATTAAATTAATTATGTAACAAAATATATTATAACTTAACATAACATACCTTGCACAATATAGAAAGAACCATATATGACATTGTCTTGTATGTTGCCATATACTCAATATATTTATTGTTTTCGCATGAGCATTTGCCTAACCAATTGGTGCAATGATAGCAGGATGAACAAAGTAATAATTTCCTTCAGCTTATGCTCCTATATTGCCATTACATAATCAAATTACAAGTAAATATAATTTTATATAATCACATTTAATTTTATATAATCACATTTATAATTAATTGCTCTAAAAAATTAGTAATAAACACATTTAAATTTAAGTTACCTTATGTAGAACAAGATGCACTCAGAAGATAATTCATGCATGGAATAAAACTTAGTTATGTTGTTCTTTGATATGCAAAAATCTTGTTCATACCCCATAGTTCCTTCAATCATATGAAGTGTGCATAAATAATTCATATCAAAATCATTAATCCGATGTAACAACTAGCCGATCCATGGGATAACTATTGATAAGGCAGAATCATCATCACATGGATCATCCTTACAAAGTGCTTCCCTACATGTAACATGTTTTTTCTTTATACTTTCCTATAAATATCAATAAACAAAATGTTAATATAACAAAAGCAAATTATTATTCACACACACCTATATATATATATATATATATATATATATATAAATTATTATATACAATTGCATCAAACGATATCTTATCTAATGTTAAAATAGCAAGATATCTAGGCCATTTATTAAAGGCCCCTTCTACATCACTAACACATCTAATAACGAATGATGGTACAGGTAAAGGGCAAATCCATCAATCATCTAATCGTTAGTGGCTTTCAAATTTTGTTGGTCTACATAACACCATGACGCACATCCAATGAGATAGAAGGAACCAAAGTATCATGTGCTACTATATTGTCAACACTGTCTTGTGCAAAGAAAAAATTATGTATATTTTTTGAAACAATAAAAATTAAAAGTGATAAAAAAATATATTTATATACTTCTCTTTAGCAATAATGATTACAAAATTAAAAATAAATATAATAAAATGAATGAAAATAATTAAAATTAAACATATATATATTAATTGTAAATTTATATTGGGTTTTTTTGTTATAATACCTCTGAAGATGTTATAGGTAATTAATTAATAAGAGGAGCATCAAACCTAGTAGTAAATGGTGGGTCCCTAGATCAGCAACATAGTTGTCATGTACTACACGGTCTCCATGTGGTAACTGAGTATGAGTATGAGCATGTGATACGTCTCCATACGAAGATTGTTGTCCAGGTCTATGGGGCTAAGACTGTAGGTTAATACTACATGCAAATACTAACTCACTAATCTTTCAATGTCATCTTTCTTTTGAATGATCCCCAAAAAACCACTAATAACATGTTATAGCATGGTACCTCTCTCACTCTCCTTGGATTTATTCTTTTTTGTGAACTTTGCCTAGGTGTGTGGAAAAATTAGTCACTGTATAACCTTTGCCTCTACTCCTAAGCCGACTTCCATACTAATTGATCCGCAAAACTTTTGTAAGTATATCATCTGAAGGTGAAGACTTATTTTTCCTTCCTTTGTCTTCTCCCTTAGGACATTTAACAATATATATTAAATGATTAAATGATTAAAAAATTACAACATTTAACTAAAAATTAATATGTTGTGCATGGCAACAATAATAATAAAATTAAGCATAATTAAGTGAATGAAAAAAATATAAAATTTAAAACTAAACAGAAATATCTATATTTCAATCATAACAATAAATAAACTATAAAATTAATCATATGAGGTAAAAAGTAATAGTTAAACATTATGATTATATATTTTTATGTAAATAAATACTCACAATTTTTTCCACCAAAATTTCAATTTCTTCAATTATTTTCCATTTTTTCCATCCATGTATTTTTTAGCGCCTCTTTCAATTCGCTACAAAATTTACAAATGAATATTAATAATGCTATTAGGACCCATCCAGAATCCCTTATTGAAATCTTAGATAAGCCCTGATCCTAGGGAAATCTTATTGGACCTTCCAAAGGAAAATCTTGTAGCATCTCTCCAAAGGGTTTGACATGCCATAAATTTCTCTGTACAGAAAACACACTTCAAAAATCACCACCTTATTCCTCCTATCTTATTACAAATAATTCCATAAATTTCAGCACTTCAATATAATACAACATAGGGAACAGGTATAATATTAAACAGTTAATAGTCTAATACAGTATACAAAGCATCATAGGCTTTATAATTAAGTATAAAATTTGATACAACACAAAGATATAAAGAAATATTACAAGATAGGAAGAAAAGGAAAGAAAAAGGCTTCAAGTGCAGCAATGAACAAAGACGTCGAACTCACCCCAGATGGTCAACGTCTATTAACTTGGACCGAGGGGAACGTATTTAAAAAAATAATAATAAAATGCTAATCATCCAATTGAGTGACCTCAACTACTACATAAATAATAATAATAATATACATAATAAGGTGATTAATGATAATAACTTAATTAAATAAATAAATAATAAGTAGTTAAAAATAATGAATAGGTGAAAATGAAGATTTTCTCTCAAAGCACTTACCATTTGACTTAGTTGGAAAGGTTCCCCTTTTTAAAACGGTTTTCACAAAACCCATCATTTTTATACCACAAAATCAAGGAAATAAATAAGTAAATAAAATACAAATAATTCAAAATAAAAAAATTACATTGAATTTAGTAACAAATTATTAGATTTAGAATAAAACATCATAAGATAAAATGAAATCACAAATAAAATTTGTATCAGAAACATTTGGCATAAAGGTGAAAGTAATAATTTATAAAATTTTGATTAAATAAATCAATGAAAAAAAAGAGAAATGTTTTAATTAATTTAAAATGGATACTAAAATGCAATAAAATTCATCTTAAATTTATATAAGAATAAAACGTCAAAAGGTTGAAAAAAAAATCATAGTAAATTTATATAAGAAAAATTTAATATAAAAACAAAATTAACTTCATTATATAATTTATAAAATCTTGATTAGTTAAATCAATGAAGTAATAAAAGAATAGTTTAACTAATTTAAAAACTCAATTTGAAATAGATAATAAAAGACAATAAATTCATGTTAATATCTCAAATTGAAATAAATAATAAAAACATGATAGAATGAAATTTTAAAACATCAATTTAAAATAAAAATAAAAATTATGATAAAATGCATTGTACAACATCAATTTGAAACAAACAATAAAAATATGATAAAATACAATTTAAAACATCAATTTGAAATAAATAAAATACATTTAAAACATCAATTGAAATAAATGATAAAACATGATTAAATACACTTTAAAACATTTTGCTTAAAAATCTTATCGACAAAACTACTTAACACATCACACTATATACCAGTAGTGCCAGGCAATATCAGTGTCCTAAGTACCACTCTGACGGGAAGGTTAAAGAGAAAAACTTGCAAATGGTCACCTTGGTGTCCTAACGGCGTCAATGCTTATAACAATCATTCTAGCCATGAAGGGGGGCGGTTGATGCTTACTATATAATACTTGCCAACCCTCAGATCCATGGCATCCATAGGACTACCATATATAATACTGAATACTAGTATTGTATGGTGCATCTAAAATCATAAAACCATGCATCTTACAAATATAAAATTTTTTATAAAGTGCAACGGGTTTAGTACACAATTTAAACCCATAAAATTCCACTTGTCCTTTTAAACCATCGTCATAAATCCATCAGTATAAATACACCAATTTTTCAACATCATAAAACCAAATCCATAAGTATTTAAATGCATAAATGCAAATTCTGAGCTCAATAATTTGATACAAATATTTTTCTTAGATCCTTAAAATTAATTTATACAAAATATCATTAAAATCACATAAATACATTTTTTGGTTTGCACAATAAATCCAACAATAAAATTTAACAAAAAATTAAAACCATAATTTTCTTTAAAACCAAAATATAAATTTGCAGTGACATATATTTTAAAATCAAAATAAATTAGGCTTCATAAATTCAAATAACAATTTTGCTTAAATATTAAACATATAATATGTTTCAGAAATTTAATTAACACAATATGTATTTTATCAACCCCCAAAATACTTTTTAAAAAGGATCACTCAAGATCCTCTACGGGGATTGGTTCTCATTATTCAAACATGTGCCTAAAATATCAAAAATGCAAAATATTGATTAAAATAATATTTTAATCGGGGTATAACATACACGGGTTACTTGGGGAAGCTAACATAAACATTGTCCAAAATACACAAATTATATACCAAAACCAAGCTTGTAACACGAGGATCATGGATTAGGCCTTACCTCTCGGAGATTGGACCGGTGGTGGCCGGAATCCAACTGGGAAGGGTCAGAACTAAATGTCTTTGAATCTCCCAATCTGTTTTTATTTGGAGGAAATGGATCTTGAATTTGGGTTTAGGAAGGTTAAAATAGGGAGGAAGGTTAAAATAGGGGGGAATAGATGGGTGGTGTTACTGGAAACTCGCCGGAACGAAGAATTTCGGTGAGCAGCCATGGTCACTAGAAAAAGTCACCAGCGCCCACTGGTGCAAAGGTAGATCATAGGGTGGGTAACATGGTGGTATGGGAGGTGTCAAAAATGGGTGGCCGGATTGGGAGAAATCAGCCGGCAAAGTAAACAGCACCACCACCAGAAAGCACATCGATCCTAGCACATTGCCGATGTGCTAGCCCTGAAAGTTGGCTGGTCGACCAGTTTCAAGACTGTTGACCTGCTGGTCCAGCCCTTGCATGCCAGTGGTGACCAGAGCATGGCGAGCCAACGATCATCGATTTCTCTCTCCTTTTTCCTTTTTCTCTCTCCTCTCTCTCCTCTTTCTCTACCTCACACACACCCCATCAACCAGTAAAAACACCACCCGTGGGTGCCACTGTGCACTCACAGGATTGGTCAAATTCTTGACACATGGACAGTGTCATTGGACATTGTGTATATGCACAAATTGATGCACGGTAAACGTTATCTCGAAAAAATTTTGCAGGTCCATAACTTTCTAACCAAATGTTCAAATTAAGCATGTCGCTGCTTTATGAAGTCTTATTGATGAGTACTTTAAAACCATATATGAGTAAAAAAAAAGAAATTTACAAGAACAAAAATTCAAACACGGCAGCACTCGAATAGTTCAGACTGCAACTTGTTTTGCTTATAACTTTCAAACTGTAGCTCCATTTTTTACGTGCTACTAGTCCATGAACTCGGATCGATGTGTACTTTGCAATGATGCTTTGGCAAATGTGAAACTCTATCTAGAACAAAATGTCAATATGGGCTCCACTCTATCAACGTCGATCAATTCGGTCAAGCTCAGTCAACGTGAGAAAAATTCCGGTGTATTTGGGGACAGGGTATTACAAATGCCATGTGAATAAAATAAAAAAAATACATATATAGTTAAATTCAGTTATAAATAGAACATATACCATTGTTTTTTTGTTTTTTTGTTTTTTTTTTTTCCAATTTCACATATCTTAATGCACCCATTTTATGAGGATACTTTTTTAGTTTTCTTCTTTAAGATTGTTGCTCATTTAGTTCGTACAAAATTATAAACACATATACACATTAGAAAATTAAGTAATTAATTTCAAATAAATAATATAAGTATATTTTTAAGTAATTAATGACAACAAAATTATATAAGTAACTTAAGCTTTTGTACATTTGATAAATATATATAAATATACATTGAACTCTTCTATCAGTCTTTATTTTAGAAATTCATTCCACATGTCTTGGATTATGAATTGATACATTTAAGGTGGATGCTTAAATGCTTCGAGTATTTCAAAATATGGTTGAAAATATTTGGTGTACAAATAACTCTTAAATTTTCTCTACTTCACCCCACAATCTTTAAAAGTTTCCTTCTTAAGTGCCTCATATTTATTGAATATTGCTGCAAATTGAAAATATATTTACTAACATTAATTAACCAATTAAATATGACAAATTAGAAACTAAAAAAAAATGCATACAAAGAAATTAATATAAGTTAAATCGTATATTAATTAATATACTAAAAAATCATATTATACTTATAATATAAGTTAAATCATATATTTATAATAGTTAAATCAATTACAATAAATTTAATTATAAATTAAGTTAAAAAAAAGTAATTAAAATTCATAACTAAATATCCAATAAAAAAATAATGTATTACCTTTATTGAATCCCATAGGTTCTTTTTCAATTGTTTTATCATTGTTTTCCAATTAGGTATACTAATTGGTATTGTACTTTGGACCAATGACTCCTCCAAATTATTAATTTGCACTTTACACGGTTGAGAGCAACTCCAATCTCATTATATTGAAGTTCCAAATTTTTTCTTCCTCTTACATCCTTCCTAAGACCTTGCATCATTGTAGGTCCTCTTCTTTTATGTTCTTTAGTTGGAATATCCGGTCCAGCTCCATCACTAGATGATAATCTATCGTCATCATTTGGGAGGGTATGTTGATAAAATGGATCCATAAATCTACATCAAAAGAATGAGAACAAAAAATAATTGAAACAATAATAGCATAAATAATAAATTAACAATTTAATTAAGCCCAAATTAATTGACAATAAAAAAAATAATAATTAAGCATAGATTAATGTACACATAATTAACAAAAAATATAATAAAAAAATATACATATATTTATCATGAGAACAATAACAACAATAATTTCTTTAAATTACTAATTTGATAATTAATTAAGCACAAATTAATTGACAATAATAACCTAAAATTATTTAAGCATAATTTAATGTGCACATAATTAACAAAAAAATATTACATATATTTATCATGAGAAAAATAACAACAATTCCATTAAATTACTATTTTGAAAATTAATTTAGCACAAATTAATTGACAATAATAAATAAATAAAAAAAGCATAAGTTAATGTATACATAATTAACAAAAACTATAATAAAAAATATTACATATATTTATCATGCGAACAATAACAACAATTATATTAAATTACTATTTTGAAAATTAATTTAGCACAAATTAATTGAAAATAATATTAAAAAATTAATTAAGCATGCATTAATGAATCTAATTACCAATTTATTTAGTAGATGACATGTTTTTTTATCCATATCCCCTCACAATCATTACAAATATAACTATTCTCGCATTCTTCCTCATTATCACTTTCAACTACACTTGACAACTGAAAGACAAATGGAGTATGAACCATTATAATATCTCCAACAATATCTTCTTCAACCAATTCATTTTCGACAAAACTAGTATGTTGTTGTGGAGTTAAAACTATAGATCATCGACAATCAAGTTGATTTCAACATAAAATACTTGTTGAACTTGTGAAGCCATAATGAATGGGTTAGATTTATATCCAATTTTATTAGTCAACTCATGTAAAACCTATCTCATCAACTTTCACACTATTGTTGTCGACCCAACCACACTTGAATACAACAATTTGGAGCAAATTGTAATTGACATCCCATAATTCTCTTATTATCCCATATTATGCCATCTCAGCTAGAATAGGGTTATTATTCTTAGCACTAGAAAAATGCTCACTTTTAGTAACTACCTTTACACCACTATTCTGAGTGACACACTTATTTTCCTTATCCAAGGAATTGAATCGAACATCTTTAATCTCATATCCTTCATGCTTCATTATTGATGCGAATCCACCCAAACCCGCACAACTGACAACCCACTAGGGTGATGACCCAATTCGGATGAAGACCGGATCGATTACTAGGGCTTAAGCTAAGAGGTTTAGGGATAAATTTTCTGCCTTTATCCAGGGAGTAATTCATTCTTAAGAGGGCTTGTCCATACCCAAAGATCCAAGACCTATTTTGAGCGTATAAGTGGTGGAAGCCGATACGGACTCGGGTAGCGGTTTTGGTGCATTTATGGATTCTGGACAGTGGAAAATGAGGTCAAATCTTTTTAAATTCACTTGATATCACTAAGAAGTCATGGGAACTGGTCAAGCATGAAGCTAAGCTGGTCATTTAAGTGGTGTTCGCATGAGAGAGAAATTGGCCGGGTTTTGTTGTATTTTCCGTTGGCTTTACTGTATTTTGCTGAGTTGGCTCTTTCTCTTTCCTCCAAGCAAAGGCAACATGTGGGACTCCATAATAATCTTAGTTAGCATCCTAAAAAGCATATAGAAGCTGATTTGGAGCTCAAATTGCTGAAAGATTGGTTAAAGTCAACTTAGTCAAAAAGCTAGTATTCTAGTTTCCTAATTTGATTTCTACTTTTTGTTTCGGGAAATTACCTTTACTTTTGGTTTTTATTTATTTATTTTCTGGATAAATAAGTTTAGGAAAGTTATTATTTTCATTGTAAATTAATTAATTTCTAATTCAAAATAAGAAAATTAATTAATCCAAATTAGATTAGGAAATTGTGTGAAATTAGGCAATTTCCTAATTGGATTCTATGTTGGCCGAAATTTTCTAATCCTTTTAGGGTTTTATTTTGTTCATTCAAAGCCTATTTAAAGGCTTATTTTCAATGAGAAATCGAGCTTGAATTTTATACAGAAAATTATTTGTGAGATTGAATTCTCTTTGTTCTTTTGAACACCTAAAACACCATTAATGAATGAGTGTTTTAGTTTGACCTATCAATAGACCTTCCATCACCTATTGTGGCATCTTTATTATATACCAATATTTCTAATCATAGGTTGGTTAGGAATCAAGGTGACCATTGTAACTTGAACATGATTAGATCCGGGCTAATATAATATGGGTTTAGGCGCAGGTTGTCCTAGGTTCGTATCAATTTCCACTTATTGCGGACCATGTACTATCCATCTTAAAATTTTAGAAATAATATTATTTAGTTGACTTTGCTTTACTCAATCTAATCAATGGAAAAAATTATAAAAATTAATTATGCACTAACCTAAAGTTAAAACATTGATATTATTGGTTTATTTTTTCCATACCTTATCACATAACCAATACATAAATGTTTGTTTTTGATCATCTTGAAACCATTTAGCTATTTTTCCTCAATTTTTTTTTGTTTGACTTCGAGGTTTCCACATAAATTCCAAAACAAAGAAAAATTATCCTATTTAATCAACATATAAAAAATAATTACTAATTTGTACTCTAACTTGGATATACATACCCAACTTCTTAGTATGCTTAAATCGGGCGCGAAGGGTTGGTACGCATACCCTTCACCATAGCTTCTGCCAACTGCTTAATATGCTCAACCTTAAGGTGGCCTTAGCCATACGTGCTATTAGCTTTTGCTGACATCTAGGTCCACCACATTTGGAATGCATTTTAAAATCTAGATAATAAATACAAGTTCAACTTAATACAATACTTAAACCAAGCAAATCTACGGAGAAAACAAAGTCTAGAAAACTGGTACAATGCTAAGAAAAACAAAGCAAAAGACATATAAGTGTTAGATTATAGGATTTATAAACCTATTGCTCTAATTCCAAATTGGCAAGACTACCCTCGAGATCCTTCTAAATAAACAAAATGGTCGAACCTAAGGAAACCCCACAAATTGCTATTGAAATGTCTAGTGGGACCTCCTTATAGATTTGGATATAACCCAATAGTACCGTTAAAATACCAATAATACCTTAAACAGATTTTTCCATAAAAATCAACCTCACTAACATCAAAGCTACCAACTGAAGTCCAAAAAAAGAAAGATAAAATAAAGAGTCATACATATTAGTTCAATCTAACAAAGCAATCAAAAGAAGTATAAAAGGTTAAGATTGAATAACAACAACATAAATAATAATTCTAGTGGGAAAAGAAAATACATCAATAATTCTTGTACAACGATGATGAAAATATGACAAAATGAATATACTAGAAAGATGATGAAAATGACAGATGTAGTGTATGTGCAACCTGTCAGCTAAGACTTAAGAAAATAATTTAAAAATTTAAAACTATGTGACAAACTCAGTAAGTGGTATAAATTAATGATATGAAACTAGTCATTACGTCAAAAGTTTTTACACAAACTCTCACTTTTAATTGAAAAATTTTCATTTATAAAACAGTTTTAGAAAACCCGACTTGTACTTCAAATCAATATCATAAAATGAGCATTTTGTTATTTTAGAATTTAAAATATTGCTAACCAACTGAAACATAAATTTAATACTGGACAATAAATAATATAATTATAATAATAAAAATAAAAACGAAAATATAGTAAAACCACCAATATATGTATATTAGAAAGATATATGTAAAATATACTATACGATATACCTAGCATTGTTAATTGATGTGCGACATCCCAAAACAACACTAGATAGTAAAGAGATACAAACAAACCAGGATCACAAGGGAATGTCACACAATTCAATCATCATTTTAATAAAATGGCATAAAGCTCAGTTATCATTATTTCATATGGTAATAACCTATTATCCTACAGCTACGAAAGAGTGACACACAACTCAATCCTCATTCCAAAAGAATGATACAAAACTTAATTAGCATTCCCTTATATCTTGACTATACATAGGATGACTAGACCTATGTGCGACTAATAACATAGAATAAAACCACTAGTACTATATGGTATACTATTTAAAAACAACAATACAATATTCATAAAAAATCTTTCTAAGATCATATTTTTTCAATTTTTCCCAAACAAATTCTGTGCCACAATTGAAATTAATATTCACCAATCCATTTATGTAGTTATTCTAAAAAATTCCAAATCACTATTTCACACTAAAACATAAAATATCAATAGCAAAGTATATAATAGCATAAACTATTTTTAAACATTTTGAAGTATAAAACACTTAAACGTATTTAAAAATATACAATTTTCAATTCATTTTCTCAAAATCAATTATTTTTCAAAAGGATTAAAACATCAATTCATATACGAAGATATTTAAATACCAAGATTCATAAGTTCACTATGAATTTATTATAATTTGAAATAATTTAAAATCTTATCAAAAGTCATATAAAATGATAATACATATATGCAAAAGTAGATATCCATATGTGCATAAATAAGCATAAAATCAAACAATATATATGTATAAAATATTCAAACCATTTATATATTGTACTAATATGATAAAAAATTGTTTAAAAATATAAATCATTTATAGATATCACTGATGTCTAGTCCTTCTCCTCCATAAGGCCAGCTCCGAGCTCAGTTTAGGTGCCTATATTATAAAAAATTATTCCTCAAGCTCTAAAAATTGAACCCAAAAAACATTAGAGCATAGTAAATGTCTTAAAATGCTTTATAAAACTCTATGATTATATAAATTGAACACAGAAGGGTCCAATTATATTACAAATCCTTATGACCCATTATCCAAAATTTGAGTTTTTCACTTGAAGACCAATTTTATGAAATCAAACCTTCCTATGGATCCTATTAACATCTTATTACACAAAACCAATTTCAATTTTGTCCTAGGTTGTTCAAATACAGTCCAAGTTTACCTAGTATTAACATAATTGACTAAAAAATGAAAACATATTCAAATACTATCCAAATTCACAAATTATATGTTGATAGAAAGCTTGTGGAATGGTTAACAAGATGGTAAGCTTACCTAGGTCTAAAAACGTCGCCAGTCATAGGAAAACACAAGGAAAGTTTCTGCCAAATTTGTCATTGATGAATCTTTTAAACCATGAAGAATTTTAACAAATGGATGTTGAATTCAACCGCAAAAGGTTCAAAATAAAAATGATAGGGGTATGGGTCTGCCTAGGTTAGTTAGAAATGGCCAAACTGTCGAATATTTATGAACCACCATCCCTGGCATTAGAGGCTCGATTTGAGTGCATCCAATAATGGCTGGCAAAGATTGTGGTGGAGTGGGCAACACTGGTGGTTGGTGTGTGGGTTAGGCTTGTAATGGGTGATCTAGTTCGTGGGTTTGATGGTGTTTTAGGGACTTATGTGTATTTCTTGATTTGTTTAATGAATTGCATGCTTTCCTATGTATATTTCATCTTTTAGGCCACTAATAGACAAAAATCCAAAACTGTTTTAGACATTTACACAATACAAAATTTGAAAACTTGAAAGAATCATAACTTTTTAATCATAAGTTTGAACTATGCATGTCGATAGTCCACAAAATTTGTAGTGAAAAGCTCTACTTTATGATGTGTTGTCAAACTAAAATTCCTAAGCATTCAAAAAGTCCCAATGGTCCATTCAATTCACCTTGGTAAAAAATTCAAGGTCTAGTTTTTTTTTTTTTTCAAGATGTTTTGTTACATCTCTCGTCTTTAACACAAAGCATCAATGTTTGAACTTCCTTTCTTTTCTTTTCTTTTTTTTTTTAAAGATTTTTCAATAATGCAAAATTTAACTTTGTGAGTTTCGGTTGTATATTGATTCTCAACTGGGTGCCAAAGCTTGCATGTTGAATCTTTGCCAACAAGGTGACTAGAAACTTTAGGTGGAATAGTCCTTCAAGTTAACTGGCTAAAAATTGGTCTTGAATATCCCAATTCTCCTTTTTTTGAAAAAATTTCATAATATCCAGATCAATATGAACAATATATATGCCATTACTCAAACTATGATATTCATCTCTATTTGAATCCTTTAACAAGGAAAATTCAATAAATTTGACAAAATGACGAACTTTAAGAATAGGAAAAACCTAAGATTTCCAGATGAAGTAGTTGTTCCATTAAGCTAGATTGATTTCTTGGAAATGGTGAAATCATGAGGATAGAACTTTGGTTTACCATTGAGCTGGGTTATGATAGCATGAAATGTTGTACAAGATTGAGAAAATCAAATAGAAAATGCTGGGAAAGCAAGAAAGTTTAAGAATTTCCAAGAGAGGATTCTTTATGTAAAAGCTTCTTTGTTCAAAGAGAAAATATTACAAAGCATGCAACTTAAGTAACCTATTTATACATACAAAAGTCAACTATACTTGGTTCTCTAACTTTATAATGATAATAAACTTACTCCAACTGAAATGTGGTGATGTGGACTGATGACTTGAAATTATTTTTAGGAGCTGAGGAAACTAGCTTTATTACCTTTTCTCAAACAAAAGGTCTTATGATTTATCAAAGGCTTTTTTCAGGATTAAACAACTTTACATTTTTTAAAATAAGCTATTCTAAACAAAATTAAACCAAAGAAAGTAAAAAAAAGAAAAAAAAAACTTTGCAAATCATTCTTCAAAGTCTTTAGCTATTGGAACATGAGTTGGAACTTGAGCAACATTGAGCTTAGATCTTAATGTGATAAGAAATCTTGATATACTGAATAGTTTGGTAAAAATATTAGCTGTTTCTTTTGAAGTTGGAACATATCTAATTTCCAATAATTGTCTATAAACTTACTCTCTTACATAGTGAACTTCAATCTCTAAATATATGCTTCGTTTAATTATGATAAATTGGATTATATGCCAAGGTTGCTGCTCCTAATCATGCCACACAATTGGTTTTTTTAATTGTAGCTGCAATTCTTTTGACAATTTTGTAACTAGCTCGATGTAGCGAGAAATAAAGAAAATAGAAGAATTCCAATCAAGCAACTCTAATACTCCCAAAGAATTGAGAATAGAGAAAATTCCCAATCAAGCAAAGCTTAAGCTTCAAGTAAACAAGCCAGATCCAAAAATAACAACCACCTTTTCTTTCTGAAAGAGATGGCTTTATACATATAAAGAATTAAAACAATGTTGTTACATACAATGGTCATTAACTTTAATCAAGATTATTCAAAACTAAACAAAACGAAAGAAACAAAATCCTTATTGAAATGATGCGTCTAATCCCTAATTCAAAAACATTCCACATGCCACACTGACATCAATCTATAATGGTAGCAAAACATAACTAAGCTAGATGATAATGTTTCAATAGGTAATATTCTCCATTAATTCTTACTCACCAGAAGAGAAGACGTCTTCAAGTTTGTCAATGAATGTTGGAGCTAAATTTGAAGAAAATAAGGGTGACGGTCTTGGAGGTCAGAAGGAAGATTAATGAGGTAGGCATTATCACGGAGCTTCTTCAAAATCTGGAAAGGTGATACGAACCTAAGACGACCTGCTCCTAAACCCGTATTATATTAACCCGAATTTACTTATATTCAAGTTTTAATGGTCACCTTAATCCCTAACCAATATGTGATTAGAAACCTTGGTATATAATAAAGAAGCCACGATAGGTGATGGAAGTCCTATTGGTAAGTCAAGCTAAAACACTCATTCACTAATGATGTTTTAGATGTTCAAAAGAACAAAGAGAAATTCAATCTCCAAAATAATTTTTGAATATTATTAATGGTGTGTTCTTCCTAAAAAATAAGCCTTTTTATAGGCTAAGAGAAAACAAAATAAACCATAATTACACTGGGTAAAACCGGCCATGCAATGAAGATTCCTAATATGGCCGAACTCCTTTCCTAATCTAATTTTGATTAATTAATTCCTTTATTTTGAATTAGGAATTAATTAATTTACAATGAAAATAATAAAATAATAACTTTCCTAAACTTATTTTTCCAGAAAATAAATAAATAAAAGACAAAAAAAAGTAAAGGTAATTTCCTAAAACAAAAAGTAGAAACCAAATTAGGAAACTAAAATACTATCTTTTTGACTAAGTTAACTTTGACCAATTGACCAATTTAGGCTCCAAATCAGCTTCCATATGCTTTGCAGGATGCCATATAGGCTGATCATGAAGTCCCACATGTTTCCCTTGCTTGGAGGAAAGAGAAAAAGCCAACACAGTAAAATACAGTAAAGCCAGTGGAAATACAGCAAAACCCAACCAATTTCTCTCTCATGCGTACACCATTTAAATGACCAGCTTAGCTTTGGCCTTGACCAGTTCCCATGACTTCTCAGTGATATCAAGTGAATTCAAAAAGATTTGACCCCACTTCCCACTGTCCGGAATCCATAAATGCACCAAACCAGTACCTAGGTACGTATCGGCTTCCACCACTTGTATGCCCAAAACAGGTCTTGGATCTTCGGATATAGACAAGCCCTCTTGAGAATGAATTACCTCCTAGATAAAGGCAGTAAGGTTTTCCTTAAACCTCTTAGCTTGAGCCCTAGTGATTATGATACGAACCTAGGACGACCTGCTCCTAAACCCGTATTATATTAGCCCGGATCTTAATTAAGTTCAAGTTCTAATGGAATGGACCTCAACCCCTAACCAACCTATGGTTAGAAACATTGGTATAATGTAGACGCCACAATAGGGGATGGAAAACCTATTGATAAGTCAAGCTAAAACAACCAATTCTCTAATGGTGTTTTAGGTGTTCTCAAAGAACAAAGAGATAATTAATCTCACAAGTATTTTCTTAATCAAATCAAAGTTGTATTCTTATTGAAAAATAAGCCTTTAAATAGGCTAAGATTACAAAGAAAAAAACCCTAAAAAATTAATTCAAAACCGGACTCCTATAGGAATTAGGAAACTTGGCCGAATTCTAATATGTCCTAAACTAAGTTTCCTAAACTAAATTTGATTAATTAATTCCTTTATTTTGAATTAGGAATTAATTAATTTACAATGGAAATAATAAATTAATAACTTTCCTAAACTTATTTGTCCAGAAAATAAATAAATAAAAACTAAAAAATGTAATGGAAGTTTCCTAAAACAAAAAGTAAAAACAAATTAGGAAACTAAAAATGCTAGCCTTTTGATCAAGTTGACTTTGATGAATCTTTGACCTCTTTGAGCTCCAAATCAGCTTCTAGATGCTTTGTAGGATGCCAAATATGCTGAATATGAAGTCCCACACATTGCCCATGCTTGGAAAAATAAGAAAAGGCTAATACAGTAAAATACAGTAAAGCCAGCAAGCAATACAGCAAATTCGGCCAAATTGTTGATGCTGTCCGTACAAGCTCTTTTTGATTGCATTTGAGGCTGATTTAACTTGATTCCATGACCTCTTAGGCATATGTATTGAACCCATAAAGCATTGGAACCATTTCATGCTTCCTGGACTCCAAAAATGTACCAAAACCGTCACTCGGGTCCGTATCGGCTTCCACCACTTGGATGCTTCGAATAGGCTTTGTATCTTCAAGTATGGACAAGCTCTGTTGAGATTGATTACCTCTGTATAAATACTCCCAGGTTGCCCTTAAATCTCTTAATTTGAGCTCTTGTGATTGGCCTAATCTTCATCCGTGTCGAGTCAGCACCCCAGTGGGTTGTCGGTTTTGTGGGCACGGGATGATTCGCACCATTCCCCTCTTCTTGAAAATGATTTGCCCTCAAATCAAAATCATTACATGTAGCAAAAGGAGACAAATCAGCAACATAAAATGTAGCACTAACATTATACTCATCCGACAAATCAAGTTTGTAAGCATTGACATTTATCCGCTTCAAAACTTGAAAAGGTCCATCTCCATGCTACATAAGTTTGGACTTCCTTTGCTCGGGAAACCTCTCCTTTCTTAGGTGAAAACAAACTCAATCTTGAGGTTCAAAGACAACTTGTTTTAGGCCTTGATTAGCATTCCTTGCATATTACTCGGTCCTCCTCTCAATATTTGCCTTAGTCTTTTCATGAATCTGCTTCACAAAATCAGCTTTTTATTTTCCATCTAGATTAGCATGTTCACTTAAAGGTAAATGTGTTAAATCTAATATAGTCAAAGGATTAAACCCATAAACAATTTCAAAAGGACTAAATTTAGTAGCTGAATGTAAAGACCTATTATAAGCAAATTCAACATATGACAAACATTCTTCCCAAGTTCTCAAATTTCTATTAATCAATGCTTTCAACAATGCAGACAAAGTTCTATTCACTACTTCGGTTTGTCCATCACTTTGTGGATGACAAGTAGTTGAAAATAAAAGCTTAGTACCTAATTTAGCCCACAAAGTTTTCAAAAAATAACTTAAGAACTTAGCATCCCTATTCGAAACAATAGTCCTAGGCATTCCATGCAATCTCACAATTTCTTTGAAAAATAAATTAGCAACATTAGATGCATCATCAGTTTTATTACATGCAATAAAATGTGCCATCTTAGAAAATCTATCCACAACAATAAAAGTTGAATCTTTTCCTGTCCTTGACCTAGGCAAACGAAGAATAAAATCCATAGACAAATGTACTCAAGGATAAGAAGGAATCAACAAAGGATGGTATAACTAGTGTGGTTTCAATGTGGACTTGGTCTTTTGACATTTCAAGCATCTTTCACATATTTTCTCAACATCCCTCTTCATGTTAGGCCAATAAAAATGTTCTTGCAGCAAGGATAAAGTTTTAAAAACACCAAAATAACCCATTAAACCACCCCCATGACCTTCTCGAACTAGTAACTCCAGAATGCTACAATTAGGCACACAAAGTTTGTTTTCCCTAAACAAATACCCCTTAAATATGTAAAATTTATTAAATCCATGTTTCAAAAAGGTTCTAAATATTTCTCCAAAGTCACTATCATGCTCACAAAGCTCCTTTAATTGTTCAAAACCAAGCAATCTAGCATCTAAGGTAGAAATGAGAACATACCTTCGGAATAATGCATCGGCAACCACATTTTCCTTACCTTTCTTGTAGCGGATCACATAAGGAAAGATCTCAATAAATTCAATCCACTTTGCATGCCTTTGGTTGAGCTTTTCTTGACCTTTAATGTGCTTTAAGGATTCATGATTCGTATGAATCACAAATTCTTTTGGCATGAGATAGTGCTGCCACGTTTCCAAAGCCCTCACCAAAGCATACATCTCCTTGTCATATGTCGGGTCATTTAGTGTAGCTCTATTTAATTTCTCACTAAAATAGGCTATGGGCTTTCCTTATTGCATTAATACAACTCCAATACCTACACTCGAAGCATCACATTCAATTTCAAAAGTTTTAGAAAAATTTGGCAAAACTAGTAACGGTGCAATACATAATTTTTCTTTCAACAAATTAAAAGTTTTTTTTTTGTACTTCCCCCCATTTAAAGCCAACGTTCTTCTTTACAACTTCATTCAAACGTTCTATGATGGTGCTAAAGTCCTTGACAAATCTTCGATAGAAACTTGCCAAACCATGAAAGCTCCTCACTTGAGTGAAAAAGATTGGTGTCGGCCACTCCTTGATTGCTTGAACTTTAGATTGATCAACTTTGATTCCTGCAACACTTACTACAAATCGTAGGAAAACAAGCTCATCTTTGCAAAAGTCACACTTTTTCATGTTAGCAAATAACCTTTCTTTCCTAAGAATATTTAAAATTTGCCTAAGGTGTTCTACATGCTTATCTAAGTTTTGGCTATACACTAAAATATCATCAAAGTACACAACCACAAATTTACCAATAAATGGACGCATAACATGATTCATAAGCCTTATAAATGTACTAGGTGTATTAGTTAAACCAAAAGACATGACTAACCATTCATACAGCCTATAATTCATCTTAAATGCGGTCTTCCATTCATCACCTTCTTTCATCCTAATTTGATGGTATCCATTCATAAGATCAATTTTAGTAAACATGCAAGCACCATGCAATTCATCAAGTATATCATCTAATCTAGGAATTGGATGTCTATATTTAATGGTGATATTATTTATAGCCTTACAATCAACACACATTCTCCAAGAACCATTTTTTTTAGGCACTAATAAAACAGGAATAGAACATGGACTCGTACTCGCATGAATGTAATCTTTATCAAGTAACTCACTTACCTGCCTTTATAGCTCCTTTGTTTATTTAGGATTACTTCTATATGCAGGTCTATTTGGTATGGCAGCCCCTGGAACAAAGTCAATTTGATGTTCAATCCCTCTAATAGGTGGTAATCCATTTGGAATTTCATCCGAAAATACATCTCCAAAATCTTGCAAAAGAGACAGAATTGAACTTGGCAATTCAAGTTCTTCAAAGTTAGCTTGATCATTAAAATAATTATCTTTATAAATCATGATTAGCAATGGTTTCTTACTCAAATTAGCTTTATTAACATCCCCAAAACTCAAATAAAAATTTTTATTTTTCCTTTCTTTTCTTTCTTTTCCTTTCTCTCTCTCGGGTTTCTCACCTTGTCTCTTGGTTTCCTCTTTTTTTCTCACTCTACTTTCAGCTTTCTCATGATTTTTCCACTCAATTTGTGTTTTAGAATGCTTACCTTGGATAGCAAACTTGGACTTACCTTCTTGGACGGATGGTGAAGCCGTTGGTGCCATACTAGCTTTCTCCTTGAGTTTTTCGGCCTCCCTCCTTTGTTGTATTCGCAATTAGTCTCTATACATTTCCTTGGGAGTTAATGGCTCCACCTTGACCTTCTTACCTTTAAATCTAAAAACAATACAATTCTCTCGACCATAATGAGTAGCATCTTTATCAAATTGCCATGGTCTACCTAATATAATATGTCCGGCATACATAGACGCAATATCACATAAAACAACATCCACATATTTATCTATGTTAAATTTTACTTTGGCTTGTTTATTCACTTTCATCTCACCACTATCATTAAGCCATTGTAATCTATAAGGTTTTGGATGTTTAATAGTTGTTAAGCCTAATTTATCAACCACAATGTTACTAATCACATTTGTACAACTTCCACTATCAATAATCATACTACAAATCTTACATTGGATTTCACATCGGGTGTGGAAGATGTTTTCTCTTTGAACTTGGTCCTCATCCTTGTACACAACAAGCACTCTCTTAGAAACCAAGTTTAATTCGACATTGGATGCATGGAGTATCTTGGCTTCATCTTCAAGTTCTTCCTCTCCTTGTTTGGTCTCATACTCACTTTCTTCAGTTTCCGATTCTAGCTCACCATTACCCTTTAACACCATGATTCGTCTATTCGGGCATTGGCTAGCGATGTGTCCTCATCCCTGGCACTTAAAACAAATAATTTCTCTAGATCTTGAAGGTTGAGGATAAGATTTTACCTCATTCTTTTGTGCTTGGACAGATTCGGCTTTGGACTCCCTTTTTGGCCGATTTGAACTTTCTTCTCCAACTTTCGGCTTTGGCTTGTTTTCAAAGGTAGGATTGTTTGTCCAGCCACTTGAATTTGATCTTCCACTATTGGAAACAATTCCAAATCATAAGCCTACACCCCCTTTCTTGAATTGCTCCTCTAATTTAATAGCCACATGCTACATCTCCTCTAAGTCCACATCTTGTTGCAATACTAGTTGATTGGCTATTTCACGATTCAAACCACCAAGAGACCTTGCCATGGTTAATTCCTATCTTCATTCATGCTTAACCTCATCATAAGAATCTCCATCTCCTTGTAATAATCCTCCCAGACCTAGTTCCTTGAGATAAAGATTAAAGTCTTTGATGCAGCAACCTATGATAGTGTGATGGTACGAACCGCTTCCTCATGTCTCATTTCATTTGTCGCCATGTGGTGATCAAGTCATCACCAACTCTCCTTCGGGTGTTTTACTCATTGGTTCACCATTGGAGTGCATAATGTCCAAACTCCATTGCTACCAATTTCACCTTCTTAGCTTCTGAATAGTTGTGGCAATCAAAGATCATCTCCATTTGTTCCTCCCATTCCAAGTTAGCATCTGGATCACTTTTCCCTATGAAATGTGGTATGTTTACTTTGATGTTGTCAAGATCATCATCTGCCTCCTCTCTCCTATGCCTCCCACAGCCTAGCCTCTTTTGGATAGCAAGTGTTTCATCCATTAGTTCCTCGAAATCATCTCCAAAATATTCCTTTTCAAACTCCTCTCTAGGTCTTCTATGGCCTCCTTGACCTCGATCTCGATCTCCATGGAACTCTTGCCTCAAATTCAGTCCACCATGAAATGTTTCTATTTTGTCCATCCTTTGATTTATGTGGTCAAATTGAGCATTCATCCGCTGCAATTGTTCCAAGACAGCCTTCATGTCCATTTGATCACCACTCCCCGTAGCTCGGGAATCACCAAGGAATCCTACGGATTCTTGTTCATTAATTATTAATGGTGGATCTCCTCTCCTCAACCTTGAATCTGCCATGTTAGTATAAATAATACAAAATAAAATAAATTCTCACCAAAACTCACTCCCTCACATGTTTTACTCAATCAAGGTCTTGACACTCGTGTTTTCACACTAGTTTTGGCTTTTACTCTCTTTTAAGCTCACTCACTCTTGCCTTTTTCCACTCAATGAATCATCTCAAAGTTCTAATTAAAACACCAAAAAAATAGAAACTAGATCACAAGTATGTTTTAATTTAACTTATCAACCAAACAGTAGCGAAAGCAAGCAATATCGAATGAATTGGCGAAAGCTTGCTTTTTGGATTTTCTAGGCAAAATAAGGAAAATTAACAAGAAAATTTTGGAATCAATAAGAACTGGACTATATGGTAAGAAATTAAAGATTCAAGAATAAAAATTTAGAAAAAAAATTTTAAACACGAACAAGAATCAATTCAAATAAAATTAAAGAGTAGTGTTGGTTGTTGTTCTTGTAATTCAAGTTTTTGTATCAATTCCTTTAACTAATTTTAATCCAAATAATTTAAGCACCCAAAATTCAAATATCCAGCAACAAAAATAATTCTCCAGCATCTCCAAATATTGAATAAATAATCAACAAACCAGCAGCTCCAAGAAAATTTCCAGCAACAAATTTCAACACTAAATACAACAAATTGAATTTTTTTTTGTTTGGCTTTTTTTTCTTCTTTTTTTTTTTTGTTTTTTAACTCACATAAGACAACTGCAGTAGTAAGAATCAACACCAAAATTGCAATTCCAATACCAAATAATCACCAAACCCCTGACTTCCCAAACAAAATACAAATTCTATAGTTTTTTTTTTTTTTTTTAATATCTGTTCGGCTTTTTTTTTTTTTTTTTTTAACATATGAATGCAAATATTTAAGACTAAAACAGTAAATAAAAATCAACAAAAACCAAAATTAACAAGAACAATGATGAAAAACAACCAACAAACTAGGAAGCAAAAGTACGGTAAAACTAGGAAATCCTAATTTACCTGGGAATGAAATTTCTTTTTTTAAATATGCAAAACGTGTATGATGATAGAAGTAACCTTAACCTAATGCTAAAATTGTAGATTAACACAAAAGCAAATAAAGCAAATAAAGATAGATCAAACCTGAACAAAATTCGGCTTTGATACCAAATGATACGAACCTAGGATGACCTACTCCGAAACCCGTATTAGATTAGTCTGGATCTAATTATGTTCAAGTTCTAATGGTCACCTTGACCCCTAACCAACCTGTGATTAAAAACCTTGATATATAATAAAGACGCCATAATAGGTGATGGAAGTCCTATTGATAAGTCAAGCTAAAACACTCATTCACTAATGGTGTTTTAGGAATTCAAAAGAACAAAGAGAAATTCAATCTCCAAAATAATTTCTCAATATTATTAATGGTGTGTTCTTCCTAAAAAATAAGCTCTTTTATAGGCTAAGAGAAAACAAAATAAACCCTAATTACAATAAGTAAAATCGGCCATGCAATGAAGATTCCTAATATGGCCAAAAGTCTCCTCTTTTCCTAATCTAATTTTGATTAATTAATTTGCAATAAAAAAAATAAAATAATAAATTTCCTAAGCTTATTTTTCCAGCAAATAAATAAATAAAAACCAAAAAGTAAAGGTAATTTCCTAAATCAAAAAGTAGAAACCAAATTAGGAAACTAAAATACTATCTTTTTGACTAAGTTGACTTTGACCAATCTTTAACCAATTTAGCCTCAAAATCAGCTTCCATATGCTTGTAGGATGCCAACTAGGCTGATCATGAAGTCCCACATGTTGCCCTTGCTTGGCGGAAAGGGAAATAGCCAACTCAGCAAAATACAGTAAAGCTAGCGGAAAATACAGCAAAACTCGGCCAATTTCTTTCTCATGTGCAAACCACTTAAATGACCAGCTTAGATTCAGCCTTGACTAGTTGCCATGACTTCTTAGTGATATCAAGTGAATTCAAGAAGATTTGACCCCACTACCTACTGCCCGAAATCCATAAATGCACCAAAATCGCTACCCGGGTACATATCGGCTTCCACCACTTGTATGCCCAAAACAGGTCTTGGATCTTTGGATATGGACAAGCCATCTTGAGAATGAATTACCCCCTAGATAAATGCAGTAAGTTTTTCCTTAAATATCTTAGCTTGAGCCCTAGTGAACAGCCTGATCTTCATCCGTATTGGGTCAGTACCCCAGCGGGTTGTCGGTTGTGCGGGCATGGGCAGATTCGCATCAAAAGGACCAATTTTCTTTAGCATCAGTTTTTTATATGTTCCCATAGGAAACCTCTCTTAAAGGAAAATCATTATAAGATAGCCCTCCTAATAAGTTTTAAAATGTCAATGCATATCTACAGTTTTTTTTTGTGCTTGGCATCAGTGGCTTCAATGTGTTTCTAGACTTCATGATGTAACTCGAGGTACTACTTTTTAAAGTTGGTTTCCTTGTTGTTGTCGGAACCTTTGATATGAGTAGGTTTGTCATTAAATAACTTGGTATACATTATTGAGAATGGCATGAAACTAGTTGTATTATTCAACATACTATTGGAAGTGAATTTAGCCTGTGGAACAAGTATGCCCCATTGTCTTGGCCTGTCATGAGCTAAACTCCTAAAGATGTTTCCTAAAGTTTTGTTTACAACTTTCATTTATCCATCCATTTGGGATAGGTAGGAACTGCTTTGTTGTAAATTGGTGCTTAATTGTTTCAATAAAGCTTCTAGAAGTGGCTAACTAACTTAACATCATGGTCCGAAGTGATTAACCTGGAACTCCATGAAGCCTTACTATTTCTTTGAAAAAGAGTTAAGCAACATAACTTGCATCGGTATCTTTCTTACAGGGAAGAAAGCAAGCCACCTTTGAACACCTATTAACAACAACATAAATAGAATCAACCCCAAGATAAAATCCATGAAAAGAGCTTCCCAAATTGTTGTTAGAATAGGAGAGGAGTGGAAAGGCCAGTATTCTGAGAGGTTCTTTTATCATGTTGGCAAGTGGAGCATTATTCAACAACTCTGGTTGTCTTGCTTCACATGAGATTAGAAAAATCTTTTAGTGATCAAAGAAATGATCTTGTCTCAGCCGAGGTAAGTTGCTAATCCCATAAAATACAAGTCTTGAATGAGAAAGATACTTAGGTATGTTCGAGGAATGTAAGGCTGTTTTTTTTTTTTCTTTTTAATAGAACTTCAATAACGTGGTAATCTCATACATGCTCATGAGTTTCAAATTTGTTTTAGACATCACCAAAGTCTTCATCATTTTGATATAAACTCTTGTATAGTCTCAAATTCCTTGAGGTTAATTTGAAGAATTAAGAGTAATATTGGTTTTCTAATAAGTGCATCAACAATGTTGTTGTCTTTTATAGCCCTATGCTTGAGAGAATAGTGGAATTTGTGAAGGTACCGTAACCAATGAGCTTGAAGATCACTCAACTTATTCTTAGAGTTGAGAAATTTCAGTGGCTGACGATCACTGTGTAAGATGAAGTCACATTGTACTAAATAGTGATCCCAATGGTTAAAAGCTCTTACAACAGCATGTAATTCTTGCTTGTAAGTACTACATTATTGTCTTGCTTCATAAAGTTTTTCATTGATGTAAAAAATAGGCCTTCCTACTTGTATAAGAACTACACCAATCCCGGCCTTTGAAAAATCAGTTTCAACTTTAAGCAACTAGTGTTCAAGTTAACTTCTCTTTAAGCAACTGGAAGCTGTCTTTTTGAGCTTGTCCTCAGTTAAAGTCTCTTTTCTTCAAATGGTTTGTTATGATGGAGCTGAAATTTCAAATAAACCTTCAATAAAAAATTGCCAATATGTGGAAGCTCGTAGCATATAACTGACGGAGGTTATTTCCAATCGAATGTAGCCTCAATCTTCTTAGGATTGGTATGAACTCCATCTTTGCTCACAATAAAGCCTAAGAGTAGTGATTTTTTTTTCCCATAAATTCACACTTTTATCTTAAAGAGATTGAAATCTAGTTACGAGTGTTCAAGATGTTGAGTTGGATCCATACCATGGATAAGGATGTCATCTATGTCACTACGAATGATAATGACTTAAGAACTTGGTTCATAAGCCTCATAAAGGTAGTTGGTGCATTACATAAGTTGAAAGGCATCACCAACCACTTGTACAACCCATCCTTGGTTTTAAAGGCTATTTTCACTTCATTACTAGACCTTATCCTTATTTGATTATAACTACTTTTCAAATCCAGCTTTGAGAAAACTTGAGAACCTTTCAGTTTATCTGACATATCCTCAAGTTATAGTGTTGGGAATCGATATTTGATAGTTATTTTGTTGGTTGCCTTACTATCAACGCACATCTTTAGAGTCTCATCTTTCTTTGGTAAAATTAAGGTTGAAATTGCACAAGGATTGAGACTTTCCCAAATCAACATTTTCTCCAACAAGTCATCCACGTACTCTTGTAAATTTTATGTTCCTTAGGCCTCATTTGATAATATGGAAGGTTTGGAATTCGAGAGCCAAAAACCAGGTCAATGTTGTGTTGCACATCTCACATTGGTGAGTTCAGCTAGTAATTCAATGGGGTATAGGTTTTGCTATTCTTGCGGCAATGGTTTCACTAAAAGTGGTACTATAAGGTTTTTGGATTCAGGATTTGAGAGTACAAGGGACATAACAAACTTTGGTTTGGATGGCTAATGTGTTTTTGAGGACTTTGGAAGCAAGTTCTAGAGTTGCTATTTAGTATATTTGGAAATGGCATTTGGTTTAGTGAAAATTGTAAAAAGATTACTTTCTTGGTCTACCAATGAAAAGTATAGATGTTTTTTCCAACCATGATGAACATCTTTGTCAAATTTCCAAGGTCTTCCTAGCAGTAAATGGCAAGCACCAATGTCTACTACATCGCATTTAACCTTATCACAATAATGATTCCTGTTGAAATTAATGCTGCACATTTCTCAAGAGAAATTAAAAATAAATTAATACTTATTTCTAGAACTATTTAGACGGCAAGTAAATCATAGAAATTGATGAAGATATTTATGTAACTTAATTTCTAGAACATTCATGAATAATTTAGTCAGTCAATGAACCGACTTTGTACTCCTATAAATAGAAAGCTATTGTTTCCATAACATATATAACAATTACTTTAAAAAAAAAAAGTTAGCTATAATTTATTTTCCATTCTCCATTGAGAGTATCGCACTTTTTATTCAAACAAATCAAATCATTTCTATTTTCTTTTGTTACCTAATTCAAAATACCCTCCAATAAATTCCATCAGTTGTATCATTCACCATGGTTTGTTCATTAATTAGGTGTAGTTGTCATCCAGTCTTTAGTGATGAAAACTATGATTTTTGGTTTATAAAAATGACAAATTATTTTAGATCCTAAAAATTGCAGGGTATTGTCAATGAGGGCTCCTACTGACATTACCATACTAGATGACAAACAAAAGAAGGAGCTTGATGAGAATCAACACATAGATTCCCGAGCTTTGTTCGTTCTACAACAAGCCATGGTAGATGAAATCTTTCCAAGGATTATAGGAGCTACAATAGCAAGGAGGCATGGGATACACTATAGGAGGAGTTTTCAGGCAATGTTAAGGTACGTGCCATAAAACTATAGACCCTAAAAAGGGATTTTGTAATTTAAAAATGAAGCATAATGAGACCGCTAAAGATTACTACTCGAGAATAAAAGAAGTAGTTAATTAAATGGGGGCCTATGGTGAGTATATTTCTAAAAAGAAAGTAGTTGAAAAAATTGTGGTTAGTTGCATAGAAAAATATATGCAATTATTACTGCTATAGAAGAACCTAAGGATATTGAAAATTTAACGGCTACAGAATTAATTGGCTTTCTAGAGGCATATGAGAAAAGACTTAGAAGACGAAACAAAAATTCTTCGGAAAATGCCTTTCGGTCTAAAATAAAAATGGGGTCTCTAAATACTAAACATGGATGGAAAAATCATAAGAAAATTGTATAAACAATCAAAATAAAAATAACAAATATCCTCCATGTGATAGTTGCAAAAGAAAAAATCATTTGGAAAAAGACTATTGGTTTAGAGGAAAATCACACTGTAGAGTCTGTAGAAAATTTGGGTATGTAGAAAAAGACTGTTGCTTTAAAAACACACATCAAGCTAATTTTATTAATAAGGGCATAGTAAAACATCTATTCTATATCTCACTAGGTGAAGATAAAAAGGACACTTGGTATTTAGATAGTGGTTGAAGTAATCACATGGCAAAAGATGCAAGTATTTTCTGTAGCCTAAATAAAATAGAAACAAAAGTCAAAATTGGAAATGGGGAATTTAAAGAGGCTATGGGAAAAGGAACTATTGCTGTAGGAACAAAAAAGGGTAAACGATACATTACTGATGTACTATTAGTCCCTTCAATAAATCAAAACCTTCTCAGCATTGGACAAGTGATAGAGAAAGGATACTCTCTACGCTTTAAAGGAGATTCATGTAGAATATACGACAAGACAAATAAGACTATGGAGATTGCAAAAATCAAGATGAAAGGAAATAGATCCTTTCTAATAGAATGGAAATATGCTAGCGAAGCTACCATAAAGGCATAAGTAGACATCTCATGGATCTGCCAGAAGAGATTTGGTCACTTCCATTTCAATGGCATCAAGATTATTCCACAAAAGAACATGATGCGTGACTTACCATCCATTGAAGATATCAATGGTACTTGTGAAGCATGTTTACAAGGCAAGCAACATCAGTAACCTTTTCAGGCAGGCACAACATGGAGAGCAAAGAAGCTGCTAGAGCTAATTCACATCGATGTTTGTAGACCAATGCGAACTCCATCACTAAACCAAAACAAGTACTTCATCTTATTTATTGATGACTTTACTCGAATGGCTTAGATATATTTTTTTGCAAGAACGATCAAAGGTCTTTGAGATTTTTAAAAAATTCAATGATTTAGTCGAAAAACAAAGTGGCTACCAAACCAAAACTACTCGAAGTGATCAAGGAAAGAATACATCTCCAAGAAATTCAACGATTTCTGTGAAGATGAAGGTATGGAGCACCAACTTACAGTTGGATATGCTCCAGAGCAAAATGGTGTATCTAAAAGGAAAAACAGGACAGTCATGGAGATGGCTAGAACAATGCTAAAGGATAAAGTCTCCCAAATAGTTTTTGGGCAGAAGCTGTTTCTACTGTAGTCTACCTACTAAACAGATGCCCAACTAAAGCAGTTCAAAACAAGACACAGATTGAAGCTTGAAGTGAGATAAAACCATCAGCAAAGCATATTAAGCTTTTAGGGTGCATCTGTTATGCCCACATTCCGAAGAAAAAAAGAAGCAAATTAGATGACAAGATGGAAAAAAAAAGGTATCTTTTTTGGTGATGGCTTGCAATCAAAAGGCCAGCGGATTTACAACCTAAAAATGAACAAGCTAATCATCAGTCGAGACGTTGAGTTTGATGAAGATGCATCCTACAACTAGGAAACTAAAGAAGTTGAAAGGATGATAATTTATGTACTAGCAATACAACAACAAAGAGAGGAATAATCATATGAAACTTAAAGATCTCAGGAGATAAATCAAATTCAAGAATCTCTAACTCACCAAATGCAGCAACAACTTAGGTCAGAAGATTCATCGCCAGAATCAACCCCTCAAAGAACTCGATTATTAACAAAGATTTATTAATCATGTAACCTGGCCATACTAGAGCCTAGGAGTTTTGAAGAAGCTTCAAAACATGAAGTTTGGGTCAAAGCTATGGAAAGGGAGATAAGAATGATCGAAAAGAACAAAACATGAGAGTTGGTGGATCTTCCTTTGAACAAAGATGTCATTGGAGTTAAGTGGGTATATAAGACAAAGTTTAACTTTGATGGATCAATACAAAAACATAAGGCATGACTAGTGGCAAAAGGATATTCACAACAATTCATAATTGACTACAATGAAACATTTTCTCCAGTTGCTTTACTCGACACTATAGGGGTGATCTTAGCATTAGCTGCTCAAAATAGATGAAAAATATATCAACTAGGTGTGAAGTCTGCATTCCTCAATGGCTATTTGGAGGAAGAAATTTACATTGAGCAGCCGCATGGATTTGTGGTACAAGGACAAGAAAATAAAGTGCTAAGATTAAATAAAGCCTTATAGGGACTAAAACAAGCCCCGCAAGCCTGGTACAGCCAAATTGACAACTATTTCATCAAGTAAGGATTCAGGAGGAGCTACAGTGAGCCAATACTATACATCAAGACCCAAGGTACGAACAATACTCTCATTGTTTCTTTACATGTTGATGATCTCATATATACATGAAACAATGAGAAAATGATTAAGGAATTTAAAAAAGAGATGATGAAGACATTTGAAATGACGAACTTAGGCTTGATGCACCACTTTTTCGGAATAAAGACAAACCAATGAGATGAAGGAATATTTATTTCTCAAAGGAAATATACTGAAGGTATTATTATAAAAATCAAGATGAGTGGTTGCAATATTGTAGCAACACCACTTGACAATTTTCAGACAATGAAGAAAGAAAATGGATCACCACCAGCTAATAGCTTGACATTTCGAAGTCTCATTGGAAGTCTTCTATATTTAACAACTACTAGACCATACAACATGTATATCAAGGTTCATGCAGAATCCAACTCAAGAACATTATGGAGCTGCAAAAAGAATACTCATCTATCTACAAGGAACCAAAGATTATGGTATATAGTATAGACCAATTTCTAATTCACAACTGCTTGGATTTATGGACAGTGATTGGTTAGGATCAGTTGATCCCATGAGAAACATTTCTGGCTATGCGTTCACACTTGGCTCAGGCATTTTCTCTTAGGTATCAAAGAAGCAACCGACAGTTGCACAATCATCTGCAGAGGTAGAATATATTGCAACTGCATATGCCACAAGTCATGCATTATGGCTCAAGTATATGTTTGAAGACTTTGGAGAACCACAAAATGAAGCAACAAAAATATACTACAATAGCAAGTCAGCAATAGCAATGGTGAAGAACCTAATGTTCTATAACAGGACCAAACACATTAAAAAAAATATCACTTTGTTCGTGAAGCTGAAGCAAACAAAGAAATTGCAATCAAGTACTATAAGATTGAAAAACAATCAGCGAACATCTTCACCAAGGCACTACCACGAGGCAAATTCTAATTACTACAAAGCAAGATTGGAGTAATAGAAATGTGCATCAAGGAGGAATGTTAAAATTAATGCTGCACATTTCTCAAGAGAAATTAAAAATAAATTAATACTTATTCTAGAACTACTTCGACAGCAAGTAAATCATAAAAATTGATGAAGATGTTTATGTAACTTGACTTCCTGGGACATCCATAAATAATTTAGTCGTTCAATGAACTGACTTTGTACTCGTATAAATAGGAAGCTATTGCTTCCACAACATATATAACAATTACATTAAAAAAAAAAAAGTTAGCTGTAATTTATTTTTCCTTTCTCCACCGAGAGTATCCCACTTTTTATTCAAATAAATCAAATCATTTCTATTTTCTTTTGTTACCTAAATCAAAATACCCTCCAATAAATTCCATCAATTTCCAGTGGAGAATGGGACTCTACATATTTCATCTATTAACTTCTCATTGCCTTTAGAAATCTGCCCTATCTTGTAAGGTTCTAAATGCTTGGAAATTGTTAGTTGTGAAGCTTTAACCAAAGATTTGGAGACCACATTTTCATAACTCACACTATCTACGATTACTTCGTAAACCTTACCTTTAATTGTGCACCTGGTTCTTTCTTCATTTGATGTGCAAAACTTTCCTCGATGGGCAATCACTTGATTTGTGCCCAAGCTGATTGCATTTAGAACATTTAAAGGTTTTGCATAGGGATTGGGTGGTTTGTGGTTCTGGAATGGTGGTTTGCCAGTAGGTTTTTGGTATGGATTTTGATTGGTTTTTTTGGTAGCGTTAGAAGGGTTGGAATGGGGTTAGTTTGGAAAGTGTTACTGGGGCTGGCCTTTGGCTTGTCTGAATATAAATCTAATATTGATTTCCATTTTTGTTGAGCTTTGCTGCAATAATATTGTCTCTCCACAACATTAGCTAAGTTCACAGCTTCATTTAAAGAGTTCAAGGTGTTGAAGTGTGGCAATTTTGCCACTTGATGGTGCATGTCATCGGCTAGCATGCACACCTTGGTATCAAATCATTTCCTTTTATGAGTTTATATTTTTTTTTGTATGTTTTAATTTATGCAAGGTATATTTTGATAATGTTTTGTGCCTAAGTTATGTATGCAAAAGTATAGGCAAAATTATGCACAAAAGAGTAGGAATGTTATGCTTGAAATGCCTATGGTGCTGGATTCATAATTTCCAGCAACATAGTTCTACTATTTATCTTATATCTCCGGTTTCAAATGGATTTTTGGGCCGAAATTTTGAGGGATGTCTACAGACATATATAGAAGACTATGGTTCAAATTTCAGGTCCAAATGACATGGGAAAGTCCATTTTCTATTCCAAACAGATTGCTGTATCTGATGGGCCCATTATGCAGAGTATGGGTCAGTTTTGGAGCTGTTTGGCCCATGATCCGGTTCCAGAACATTCCTAGCTCTTGGAACAATATTTATTGATGACCAAGGATGCTTCAAACCAAGTTTCATAGGCAGATACAAAGGGAAACTAAGTAGGTGAAGCTAGTTTGGTTGTTTACCCAAACTAGTTAAACAATGGGAACTTAGTTCAAACCATGTGCCACTTTTTACTATATTTGGAATAGACATGTTGCAGCTATTTTTGACCTCTTTTGTGTATGAAAAGTTAGGTGTTGACCATTTTACTTTTTAAATTTCAAATACTTTACTCATTTTGTAAGCTCACATGCTTGGCATGTGTGAAGTAGTTGTAATTTCAAGCTTATATTGTAAAATGAATGAAATGGCTATACATCTAAGCCTTATTTTCAAAAGCCAACGTGTTCCTCTTCTTCTCATCTCTTCTTCAACACCTTAGAACACTTGAGGAACCCTAAAAACCAGAAAACACCATAACCAAAACCTAAAAACACAACTCACACACAACCATACCCAAGAGCATCACCAAAAGCTTGCTTGTTGCTAACACTTCAAGCTAGCTTGCTCTTGGTCATAACCTTCTCACCCCAACAAAGTGGTATCAGAGCAAGGCACATTTTTGTGAGATTTGTGAGGTTTTTGGGCTGGTTCATTCCTTGAGAGTGAAGAGATACTTGAAAGCACAAATATATTTTCATATTCCTTAATACTAGAACATTCACATGGCTTCTTCAAGTTTTTCAACTCCTTCTCCTCCTATCTTCAATGGGGAGAACTACAACATTTGGAGTATCAAGATGCAAGCCTACTTGAAGGCTTATGGTCTTTGGGAGGTCACCATAAATCCCCAAGAACCCGAGCCTTTGAGACAAGGGGCAACGGTCAACCAAATCAAGCACCATGAGGAGGAATTGGCTAAAGGTTTCAAGACTCTCACCGCCATTCATTCTTGTATTAGTGATACCATTTTCACAAGGATAATGGCATGTGAGAGTGCCAAAGAAGCTTGGGACAAACTTCAAGATGAGTTCCAAGGGAGTGCAAGGACAAGGCAAATGCAAATCCTTAACCTAAGGAGGGAGTTTGAGACTATCAAGATGAAAGACAAAGAAACGGTTAAGGAGTTCACCACAAGGCTTCTTAATGTGGTGAATCAAATTAGGATGCTAGGTGAAAGATTAAGTGACCAAAGGATTGTGGAGAAGGTGTTGGTCTCCTTGCCCGAGAGGTTTGAAGCTAAGATATCTTCATTGGAGGAGTCAAGGAACCTAAATGAAATTTCCTTGACCGAGTTGGTGAATGCCTTACAAGCTACGGAGCAAAGGAGGAGGATTAGACATGAAGAATCAATGGAGGCTGCATTTGTGTCTAAACAACATCAAAAGACACAAAATCAAAAGAAGAACAAGCTTAAGGTCATAAAGGAGAAAGGTGAAACTAGCAAACCCGAGAGGAAGTCCTATGAACCTTGTCACCATTGCAAGAAGAAAGGTCATCATCCAAGAAGGTGTTGGTGGAGGCCGGATGCATTTTGCCATAAATGCCAACAAAAGGGTCATGTGGAGAGAGTATGCAAGGCAAACAAGAAAGATAAGCAACAAGCAAATGTTGCTAAAGATAATGCAAGTGATAGTGAATCCGAAGAGTTGTTTGTTGCTACTTGTTTTAGTAGCATCAAGAATGATGAAGGATGGATCATTGATAGTGGAGCAACACACCATATGTCTCACAAGCATGAGTGGTTCACAAACTTGGATAGGAGCAGCCACAACAAAGTCAAAATTGGAAATGGAGCCTTGATGGAAGTGAAAGGCAAAGGAGATGTGGTGATACACACCACCAAAGGTATCAAAACTATCCATGATGTTCTCTATGTACCTTCTTTATGTGAGAACTTACTTAGTGTAGGTCAAATGCTTGAGAACAAATATGCATTACACTTCTCAAACATGACATGCACTATAGTTGATCCACATGGAAATGAATTAATGTGTGTTGGAATGAAGAACAAGAATTTTAGGTGGAATATGGATGAAAATGGTGCATGGGTTGCATTGAACACCAAAGTTGAGAACACCTCTCAACTTTGGCATAAAAGACTAGGCCATGCTAGCTTTAAGTCATTGGTAGGCACACATGAACTTGTTAGAGACATGCCATTGGTGGAGAAGCAAGAACATGTGTGTGAAGTGTGTCAAAAAGGAAAGCATACTAGGCTAGCATTTCAATCTTGTTCTTGGAGATCAAAGGAGAAGCTAGGACTTATACATTCGGATATTTGTGGTCCTATGAGTGTTCCATCCTTAAATGGCAGCAAGTATTTCATAACTTTCATTGATGATTACTCAAGAATGTGTTGGGTGTATTTCCTTGAAAGAAAATCACAAGCTTTGGAGAAGTTTGTAGAATTTATGAAGTTAGTGCAAAATCAATCCGGTTGCACTATAAAGGTGTTAAGGACGGACAATGGTGGGAAATACACAAGTGAGGCTTTCAAACAACTTTGTAAGGATCATGGTATAGTTCATCAATTCACTACACCATACACACCACAACAAAATGGTGTATGTGAAAGGAAAAACCGTACCATCATGGAGATGGCTAGATGTTTGTTGTTTGAAAGTGGCTTGCCAAAGAAGTTTTGGGCCGAAGGAGTTAATACATCCATCTACATCCAAAATAGGCTTTACTCCAAGTCTTTGAGGAGTAAAACCCCATTTGAGCTTTGGTTTGGATATAAGCCTTCTCTTGATCATCTAAGGGTATTTGGAAGCATTTGTTACATCCTAGTACCACAAGAGAAGAGAGGAAAGCTTGATGAAAGGTCACAAGTTGGGGTTTTGGTTGGCTATAGTGATGTGACCAAAGGATATAGAGTGTATAACTTGGAAACCAAGAAACTTGTGATAAGTAGAGATGTGAAAGTTGATGAGGAAGCTAAATGGGTTTGTAGTAAGGAGGAGTTGGCTAGTATGGATGAAGACAATCGGCTTGAAGCTCATGATAATGATGAGGAACAAGGAAATGATGAAGGTGCTGCCCATGATGATGAATATGATGAGAATGAGCTAGAAATCTCCATAGGGGCTGCTTTGGAGATTGGTGATGGTGTGAGAGGCACAAGACCTCTTAATGAGATTTATGAAAGGTGTAATGTGGCATTGAGTGATCCAATCAATGTCCATGAGGCTATGGCAAGAAAAGAGTGGAGACAAGCCATGCAAGATGAAATCGATGTGATAAACAAGAATGACACTTGGAGCTTGGTAACAAAACCGAAGGGAAAGAATGCTATTGGGGTGAAGTGGATCTTTAGGACCAAGTACAATCCGGATGGGTCCATAAATAAGCACAAGGCAAGGCTTGTTGTCAAAGGATATGCACAACAAGCCGGTGTGGATTATGGAGAGACTTTTACACCGGTTGCAAGGATGGAAACCATAAGACTTCTTCTTGCAATTTCGGCACAAAAGTCTTGGAAAGTATATCACCTTGATGTGAAGTCAGCCTTCTTGAATGGAATATTGAAGGAGGAGGTCTATATTGTGCAACCCGAAGGTTTTGTGAAGAAAGGAAGTGAAGAGAAGGTATACAAGCTACACAAGGCCTTGTATGGCCTTAAACAAGCTCCTAGGGCATGGTATGCCAAGATAGATGGTTTTTTGACAAAGCATGGATTTAGGAGGAGTCCTAATGAGCCTACATTGTATATTAGGACTCATGGTTGCATGGTGTTGGTGTCTCTTTATGTTGATGACCTCCTAGTGACCGGTGGTAATGAGAAAGAAGTGAGCAATTTCAAAAGTGAGCTAGAATTGAACTTTGAGATGTCTAGCCTTGGAGAGATGAAATACTTTCTTGGAATTGAAGTTGTCCAATCATCCAAGGGCATCTTCACATCTCAAGAAAGCTATGTGAAGGAGTTGCTCAAGAAGTTTGACATGGAGGATTGTAATAGCGTTGCCACACCTATGAATGAAGGCACCAAGTTGGTGAAGGATGATGATTCTCCAAAGGTAAATCCTTCCATCTATAGAAGTTTAATTGGTAGCCTTTTATATGTATGCTCTACTAGACCGGATATCATGTTTAGTGTGGCTGTTTTGTCAAGATTTATGCATAGTCCATCACAAAATCATCTTAGTTGTGCAAAAAGAATCCTAAGGTATTTGAAAGGTACTAGTGATTTCGGTATATGGTACAAGGATGGCATGAATGAAGCTTTGCTTGGTTATAGTGATAGTGATTGGGCTGGTTCTTTGGATGATAGCAAGAGCACATCAGGCTACATTTACACTCTTGGAAATGGTCCTTTCTCATGGAATTCCACGAAGCAACAAACCGTTGCAAAAAGCACCGCGGAAGCCGAGTATATTGCTTGCTCAAGTTGTGCTAATCAAGGTGTTTGGCTTAGGAAATTATTGGAGGACTTGAGCTTGAAGCAAGAGGAAGCCACGGTAATATTGTGTGACAATACTTCAGCAATAGCAATTGCTCAAAATCCAGTCCAACATGGGAGGACCAAGCATATACCGGTCAAGTATCATTCCTTAAGGGAATTTGAAGCAAGTGGTGAAGTGAAGTTGGAGTATGTGACTTCCGAGGAGAACTTGGCGGATATCTTCACCAAGCCATTGGGAAAGAAGAGATTTGAGATATTGAGAGGACTTCTCAATGTCTCATACAAAATTGCCAAGTAGGAGTGTTGAAGTGTGGCAATTTTGCCACTTGATGGTGCATGTCATCGGCTAGCATGCACACCTTGGTATCAAATCATTTCCTTTTATGAGTTTATATTTTTTTTTTGTATGTTTTAATTTATGCAAGGTATATTTTGATAATGTTTTGTGCCTAAGTTATGTATGCAAAAGTATAGGCAAAATTATGCACAAAAGAGTAGGAATGTTATGCTTGAAATGCCTATGGTGCTGGATTCATAATTTCCAGCAACATAGTTCTACTATTTATCTTATATCTCAGGTTTCAAATGGATTTTTGGGCTGAAATTTTGAGGGATGTCTACAGACATATATAGAAGACTATGGTTCAAATTTCAGGTCCAAAGGACATGGGAAAGTCCATTTTCTATTCCAAACAGATTGCTGTATCTGATGGGCCCATTATGCAGAGTATGGGTCAGTTTTGGAGCTGTTTGGCCCATGATCCGGTTACAGAACATTCCTAGCTCTTGGAACAATATTTATTGATGACCAAGGATGCTTCAAACCAAGTTTCATAGGCAGATACAAAGGGAAACTAAGTAGGTGAAGCTAGTTTGGTTGTTTACCCAAACTAGTTAAACAATGGGAACTTAGTTCAAACCATGTGCCACTTTTTACTATATTTGGAATAGACATGTTGCAGCTATTTTTGACCTCTTTTGTGTATGAAAAGTTAGGTGTTGACCATTTTACTTTTTAAATTTCAAATACTTTACTCATTTTGTAAGCTCACATGCTTGGCATGTGTGAAGTAGTTGTAATTTCAAGCTTATATTGTAAAATGAATGAAATGGCTATACATCTAAGCCTTATTTTCAAAAGCCAACGTGTTCCTCTTCTTCTCATCTCTTCTTCAACACCTTAGAACACTTGAGGAACCCTAAAAACCAGAAAACACCATAACCAAAACCTAAAAACACAACTCACACACAACCATACCCAAGAGCATCACCAAAAGCTTGCTTGTTGCTAACACTTCAAGCTAGCTTGCTCTTGGTCATAACCTTCTCACCCCAACACAAGGGGCTACGTTCAACTCGTTTCTGCTGGACCATTTAGGCCATAAACAAATCTAGTTACTTGCACCCTTTCAGTCTCATTCAAGTTATTCCTTGAGCTAAGCTAAAAGAATTCATGAGTACACTCATTGACCGTTCTATTGCCTTGCTGACAATGGTGGTATAAAATTTGGTCATAGTCATTTGGTAAGAACCTTGCCTTCAGCATTTGTTTCATCCTATGCCAAGTTTGGACCCCTCTTTACCCTTTCTTCTTCACTTCATTTGAATTTGTTCCTACCAAGCCGATGCACCACCACGTAGCTTATAGGACACAAGCCTAACCTATTGCTCTGGAATTTGCATGTAATCCATGAATTTATCAACAATTTCCACCCAATCGAAGAAGTTTTCAATATCCATATGACCATTAAAGCATGAGATATCAATCTTCATCTTATAATCAGTAGTATCATGGGGCCTCAATTTCATCATTAGAGTCAATATTTCTAGCGATTTGAGGTTGAAAATGGACAACGTTGTGCTGCGGGGTATCACCGGTGAAGTTTGATGGCTCAGTTCTAGTGATTTGCTATTGTTGTTGCGGGATTGGAACCCAAGGTCCCACTGGAAGAGGTCATACCATTCCTTCAGGGGCTGGTTGAGATAAATATTGGTTAATTTCAAGGATTAAATTTTCAAGCTTTTGTTCCAAACCATGAATAGCTGCCCAAATTGCTTTCGAGTTTTGGTCTTCACTCGTATTACAACTACCACTCTCATCGGAATTGGGAGTTACAGGCTTGGCCACAACTGGTTGCTTCTTTGAAAGGAAGCCAAGTACCAAAGGATTCTATTCCACTGACTGCTATAGAGTAATCCCTCTTAATTTTATAGCTAGCTAGGTTTATATTATAATTTATAATTTTATATAACTAAAAGAGGTTTAGTAACAAGCGGTAGAGATTTGAAAGTAAAGAAATTTTTGTGTGGACGCCAAACAAAAAAAGGACAACAAAAAGAGTTATCAATTAATTTTGAAGATACAGAAAAGATTACCACATACCGTGCATAAAATATATAGGACAACAAAAATTTTTATTCTTTTTATCCTTCATAAACTTTCATATCATATATATATAATGTCATTAAACGTTTCAAATTTATTTAATATATCAGGATCGCAAGCAAGCTTAATCTAGGCACCAACAATGAAAACAACAATTAATCTACTGTGACAATGAGTTGGCCACATCGATGACAAACCGGTATCTGACATCAGATTTGGCAATTCTTTCCATGGCTGTATTAATGTAATCCATTTTTATCAGCTCAATATCTGCTGTAATATTGTGCTTTGCACAAAAATCAAGCATTTCCTGTGTCTCTTTCATGCCTCCTATGTCGCTTCCACCAACAAGCTTTCTCCCTGTAATTATTTATATTGAATAAGAATAATATGAATGAACTTCCATATAAAGAGGGCATAGCTTATTAAATATAACATGGCACGATTTATATATTTTGTTTCTCAAAAATTCTATCACGACAACAACATCTTAAATTAAACGAGAACATACACATAAAAAATTATTCATGTAACAGACATATTTTCATTTGGTGCCACGTTCCGTTTAATTACTAACATATGAAATTTATATGGCAAAGTAAACTCGTTCCATATGTCAATTGTTAAATGAAGAAATTTATATGGCAAAGTAAACTCGTTCCATATGTCAATTGTTAAATGAAGAATTTTATATGGCAAAGTAAACTCGTTCCATATGTCAATGTTAAATGAAGAGTGATATCATATGGCCATCAGGCCATGTACACGCATGTGGACAGAGGCATATGCTACATATATCATATATTGCAAAGTGAAAATTTCCTACTGTTTTTGGTTGACGTTCAGGCTTACCCAAAGCTAAAGGAAGTATAGGAAGCTCAAGTGGCTTGGCAGGCAAACCCACAGTGACCAGCTTTCCATTCAGCTTTAGCAAACCCAGCAGTGGACCCAGAGGATGAACACCAGACACTGTGTCAATTATGTAATCCATAGTACCCAAAGATTCCTGCATGAATAGTAGAATTTGTAATGAACACAATGCTTTCAGAAATTTAAAAAAGAAAAAGAAAAAGAAAAAAGAAACACTTTTAAATTACCATATATGCAATTGAATATTTTCAGGTCTGCTCTTTATTAAGGAAATAATATCACCAAGACGGTGTCTAACATTTAGTTGGACGTTAAAAGTGATAAATTTTATTAGTTTGATGGGTAGAGTGGACTTTCGTAAGATGGAAAGATGGGAAGAAAATTTAAGTGTAGGAAGAGTAATAGATTTTCTATTTGCTAGGTGGAACGGTAGATGAAAGAAAAAGGATAAATAGATTTTTATTGAAGACTGAAGAAAAGAAATAATGAAATACTTACCATTAGAAATTTATAATTTGATATAATTTGAAATAATGAAATAATGAAAAAGGATAAAAATTTATATATAATTATAAATATATGTAAGTAATTCGACCTCCTTCTCATTTTCAGATTTTCTTTTATTCGTACCAAACATGATCAAAACTAAAATCTTAAAAAATATAATAAAAGAAAATGGCCTGGGAATGGGCAAGACGGTGCCATAAAGTTTGTTTACATAGTCTTGAGAGGGGCCGTACAAAAACGACTAGCTAGGAGCCTAGGCTCAATTTCTTTTTTATCATAATAGGGCGACCCCATTTATACCCCACCCTTGAAAGGTGAGTGTGCACCAGTTGTCCAATTAATGACTTTCAACTAATTAGATCCACCAATTTATTGCAAATCACCTACTTCACCGACATCCATACAAATTTACTGGATAAAATTTAAAACAAATAAAATTTTATCACCAACAAATAATCATTACTAATGGGATCACTTGTTTATGCAGTAATTTAATTGGTTATTTCTAATCTATTTCATCAATAATGATCACTAACAAACAAAAAACTCAATTCATTAATTACCTAAATAATTTCAATTTTCTTTGTTTTTTTTCCAAAATTACTAATTATCATTAATTACCTTAATTTTTGAAGCATCAGTGAAAAGAAGGAAAGCATCAGCTCCAAGTCTATTGATTGCCTCAGTCTCCTTACTTGGTGAAGTACTAATGACGGTTACTTTCAATCCGAAAGCCTTGGCCAATTTTACAGCAACATGACCAAGCCCACCAAGCCCTGCAACACCCAAATGCTTGCCTGGCTCTGTCATACCATAATATTTCATAGGGCTATAAATAGTGATCCCAGCACACAGGAGCGGTGCACCGGAATCGGAAGGTAAGTTATCGGGAAACAGAAGCACATAACGTTGGTCGACGACCACCATATCGGAATAACCACCATAAGTTTTTGTACCATCATGGTAAAAGGAGTTATAGGTCAATACAAATTGAGGGCAGTAATTCTCTAAGTCCTGTTGGCAACTATCGCATTTTTTGCAGGATCCAACTATGACTCCAACTCCAACACGATCACCCTCTTTGAATTTTGTCACATTCTTCCCAGTTTTGCTCACAATGCCAACAATTTCATGCCTGCAGGACAATTACCAGTTACAAAGATTTTCCGTGTATATACAAATAGAAAAACCTTGGTGCCAAAAGTTTTTTGCTGTTTGAATTAGGAAATGGAAAAAGCAGTGTTTTTGTCCCCATCATACGTATTATTGAAATTTCAATAATAATTTGTTCACAGTAATGGAAGAATGACTGAAAAGAAATTTGCCTTATGTTTTTAAATGAAAACATTATTGTTGCACGAAAATACTTAAAGCTAGCTCCATCACAAAAAATTGACACCATATTATCCAGTAAAAAAAATTTATACTTAATTTTAAAAAAGGGTACAATATCTTATATTTATATTTTATATCTTAATTTGCAACTATATATAACATTCTTTTGCATATGAATAAAACTCTTTCTGTCAGTAAGTATTGCCAAAGGTCACATATGTAGTCTCAAGAAACTGTCAATGATCGAATTTCCAGAAATTGACAAGTACTAAAAGCTCATACCCGGGAACAATTGGGTACAATGTGTAACCCCATTCGTTTCTGGCAGAATGCAAGTCCGAATGACAAACGCCGCAGTAAAGGATTTTTATTGTGACATCTTCCTCCCCATTTTCTCTGCCAATAATGCAAATTATAAACGAAGCCAAAATAATTAAAACATACAGAAAAACTTCTCAGATTCTCAATCAATTCCTAAATTTATATAAACATTTTAATATTTAAGTGATTTAATTATGTATAGGTCATTATACCAAGGTGAAGCAAATCTGGGGTGCTAACCATATTTAATTTATATGTGCACCTATAATTAATCCCATGCCAAACTATTTAGATCTTAAGTATTCATGCCAAACTAAACAACACAAAAAGAAAGATTGTTCACCATCAAATAGACAAAGGAATCCCAAAAAAAAAAAAAATATATATATATATATATATTTAAGGACAAGATCCAAAACCTTCTGGAGAAATGGAAAGGAGAAAGTATCCCAGAAGAATCTGTTGCAGCCCAACCAAAAACCTTTTGTGGGTGTTCCTCCTCTGGTGATTTTGCCATTACTCTCTTTTCTTAGCTACTCTCACCCCTTCACTGGACTTGGAATCCATCAAACCCTTTTCCATGAATATATAGAACAGTGAAAGTTAAAAAAATAATATAAAAAAACAATATTATTATTCATCTTTTTATTTTTTATTTTTTATTTTTTTGTTCAATAAATATACAAGCTGTCATACTCATGGGATGGATGGGAGGTACTACTTTGAAGGCAATAACTTATAAATCATGCATATTAGAAAGAAACGGTGTCATTTCCTTTGGTACTATATGTATATATAGTACCAAAGCCGTTAATCACGGTGATACTATGGTTCCAATTTCAGGGATCACTGGCATGTTCAGTATTAAATATTCTCATCTGTGAAAGAGGCTGTGGCTGTTGGAATTCTTAAATATGGGTTTTTAAGTACATATCTGTCACCTCCTTACAATATCCATGACTGCAAATTAGGGTACCGTTGGCAATTAAATGGCTGAAAATTGCCTCCTTTTTTTTTTTTTTTTTTTTTTTTTTCACATAAGAAATAAAAAATTTTGGATGCTAAATGTCAACTTTGCCTCCTATTTAAGCTGAAATATAAGCTAATATTGTACAGATATTCATATTGGAACGCTTGTGGTAAATAAGTCACACGTGACAATGATGCATAATATGGTTCGGATTCTGATGGCTGGGAAAATTTTCTAAAGTACTCAGTTGTAAGGAGTGCTCTGTACCACTGCCTCTCAACTTTTGACATATGTGTAAATTTTTTACACTTTATAAACCATTAAGAACGAAATAAAAGAACGTTATTTTTCCCTTTGCCTTCTGTTTAGAATGTCCTCAAACTCTCGACTTTCTGACAACCCTTTTCTTTCCCATTTAGCCCACACCAAACAAAGGCTAAACCAAATCCCAGTTTTCTTTCTTCCACAATTATAGACTCTGCCAATTGATTGGAATTGCACCACAGCAGTAGTTTTTATTCAAACCTTCTACGAAGCCAAATATGGTGAAATATGGCAGAAAATATGCAAAACCAACTATTCTAAATCATATTTTAAAGAAACCAAGCGCAATTAAATTTAATTTAAAAATAAAACATTTTGAAAAGAATAACAGTGGTCTACAATGAAAAACAAAGATAGAGTTGCATATACATATACTTAAATTGATGAAAATGCACTAGAAAGCATTGGCCAAAACACATTTGAATGTCTGTTTGGTATAGCTATGACTTTTACGTATAAAACTTTGTATAATATATTTTTTTGAAATAGAACTTTTATTAAAAAAAACTAATATACATTTGGTTATAAATAAATAAAACTGTATTAAATTTTTCACATAAAAATCATAAAAGCGTCAAAAGTTGAAAGGCAGTAGTATTAAGCACTCAATATACTAGAGGTACTTGAAATTTTTCCCTGACGACTGGATGTGAAAACTACTTCTTGAATATGTGAAAAACCAGTTACACCACCAAAAAGACTCAACATTTAAAAATCTAGATAGCTTGAAATTTAAGGGCTCTCAGAATTCATTTTATCTTCACCATATCTACAAGAACCACTAGTGGAGATTGCAAGCGACATGCCATGGAACTAGTTCCTCCAAAGTATTTGGTAGTTTGTTGTTTCATCCTTCTAGAAAGAAATTTCAAAGGATTTAAAAGAAAAAAACAAAAATTGAAGATAATTTTTTAAACAATTTTATAGTTGGTTCTCATCCTAAAACAACCATCATCGGCAAAATAGGACTGCCGAATTTGTGCAACAGTGCTTCAACGGTCCTCTCTCACCAACGTCTATGTGTTATGAGAGGATAAATAAACAAAAAGGGAACTTTTGACAAACTATGTAGACGAAGAAAAAAAAGAAGGAAAAAAAGAAAAAAAAGAAAACTGAACCTTCATAAGAAACTTGGACGATTCTACTTAGGAAGGTCCCATTAAGTAATCTGTAAAGGAGAGCCCAACTAAACCTCACCTAAAACGTGAATAACCGATGCATGAAATATAAAATAATACATCAATATATAAATATAGAATCACAACAAGAAGTAAGTCCTTAACTATGGTAAGCAACTACAATTTGTCATATTATATATCATTATTAAACATACATACTGGGATCATTAATATGTTCATACTTTAGATTAGAGCATGTTAAAAGTAATTATAAATATAAGTTATATGAATGATTCAAATGAGTAAAGAAAGATAAAGGAAAAACAAGATATTGATGTTGCTGTGAAAAATACAAAATGATAAGTGATGTACAGGATAGACTATCCACTAATTGCCTAAACCTAGTAGAACAAATTAAAAACAAATAAAATGCGAGATAAACATATCTCACTAACTAGTATAACATAATAGGAAAATAATATTTTATTTCTATACACTTTTCTTTCAAGACCTTTCATTTAATTCTTCCGAAAAGTTTTTTTTTTTTTTTTAAAGTCTATTTCACAATATCCAATTTGTATCCTAAATCAATATTGTAAGAAAGATAATGAATAATAAAACCATTTAAATGGTATAATTTAAACCAACATGCTGTAAATATTAACCATAAAATAATATCAATATAAATTCATTAAATAATCCTATAAAATAAAAAAAATCCACAAATACATCAGAAAACCAATAATGTACTCAGAAAAATAAGCAATGTACTATACAATATATCTAGTGTTATCAAGTGATGTATGGCGTCACAGAAAACCATCAACAGTAATGAGAAAAATAGAAACAATGGGGTGAACCTATATGACAACTCTTAATATCCCATAGTCATCATGACAAGAAATAAACCATGGGAGAATCCATTTAACAACTTATAACATACTAAAGGCATTGCGGCACTATAGAAACTGTGGGAACAATCCATCTCATGACCCTTAGTGTACTAAAGGTATCGTGGTAATCCAGCATGCTAATAATATAATAACAAAACTAAGACACTAATATTATATAGTATATCAACTAAAAACAATAATATGGTATCATAAACAATCTTTAAAGATCATACTTTTCTATTTTTACCAATAAATACTGCACCACAAACCTATTTGTTTGAATGTTCCAAAAATTCCAAATCACTATTTCATGTCAAAACACAAATAACAAAAGTAAAATATACATTATCATCAATCATTTTTAATCACTTAAATTATAAACAATTTAAACATGCTTGAAAAAATGTGTAATTTCTAATCCACTTTCTCAAGACTAAAATATCATTTGAAATGCTAAAATATTTGAATACCACGATTCACAAGTTCACTATGAGCACATTATAATTTAAAACCATTTAAAATCTCATCAAATGTTACTTGAAATGATAATACATATATGTAAATGTATATAGTCATATATGTATACGATAAATATTTAACTTAAACCATATATGTAAAATATTCAAACCATTTATATATATATTGTACTAAAATGCCCAAAATCATTTAAAAATATAAATCACTCACAGATGCCACTGGTGATAACTATTACTCCTCCACAAGGATGCCTCCAGGTGTAGTTTGTATTATTGTAATATAATAAAATACCCAAAAATCAAAACAAAGACATTGATACATTTCAAGTGTCTTAAAATAATTTATACAACCCTATAGTTGCATAAATTGGACACCAAGTGGTCAAACTATAATCCGAACCCATTAAACTTAGTACCCAAAATTGGAGTTTTTCACCTGAAGACCATCTTTGTGAAATTAAACCTTCCATTGTATCATATTAACATCTAATTACACAAAACCAACTCTAATTTGGTTTTAGGTTGTTTAAACAATGTCTAATTTGATCTGGTATTAAACTACTTGACACAAATAACTAAAAAATCATCAAATCACGTCCCAAATTTACAAATTATATGCCAATGGGAAGCTTGTGAATTAGGCAACAAGATGGTAAACTTACCTTGGTCCAAATAAGTCGTAAGGAAAGTACAAGGAAGGTTTTGACAAAACTTGATGTTGATGGATCTTTCAAACCATGAGAAATTTAAAAACGGTGGCTAGATTTGAGTTCAGAGAGTTTAAAATAGGAGGGACAGAGGTATAAGTTGATCTAAAATGGCAAAAAATCCAGGCAACTCATCAACAACCTACAATTACACCAGCTTGGCTTCGATGATCCAATTTGGACACATTGTCAGAGGATTGCCATGAAAATTGGAGAGCTTGATTAGCATTAAGTGGGATTTCTATATGATGCTTGTGTGGCTCAATTATGGTCAGAAAAGGAAATCAGCAGCAACCTAATTAGTTGAGGGAATGAGTTTGTGGGTTAGGAAGCTCGTCAGTGGGTCTATATCGGTTTTTCAAAGGGTTAAGGACAAAACAAGGATTTCTTCATTTGTTTATTGTAGACACACTCCCCAATACATATTTAGGGCCTTGAATCACTAATAGATAAAACTCTTGAATTGATTTGGATACTGATATAATATTGATTTCCAAAATTTCTTAAAACCATAACTTTTAATTGTAACTCAAAATTAAGTATGCCACTAGTCTCGTGTTGATAAGCTTTATGTAATGGTATAATGATCAAACCTAAAACTCGACCATATAAAAGTCAAACTTGGGATCCCTAAAATAGTGGATTTGGTCAAACTCAATAAAATATTTTGACATTTTGGGCATTTACTATGATGAGATGATAGGACCCACCTATGACACCTTCTAAAAACCCCAAAGTGGCTTTGTTTAACGAAGTCCCATTGGGTAGACCTGATGTAAAGTTCAATGAAACTTCATCTAAAATATGGATGCGTTGAAACATAATCAAATCAAGTAACATTCATAACATATTCCACATCATCAACACAACCTCAAAACTACAACCCCACAATCAACCTCTATCACCAACAACATGACTATAAACATTCACTTTGTTGAAAATTTTCCTCTTTTCAACGTATATCCTAAACCTTTTGTATAACATTCAATAAATAGGATGAATCTATACACATAAACCATGAATTTAATCATAAATTGTTATATTTCATAAATATTATATGTAAAAAAAAGGAGTAATTAACCGTAGATAAAAATATCGAGTCAAATTGTAAAACCATAATATATCATAAAACATTTACAATGTACCAAATGATATGCCTTGTGCTGCTAGGTAGTGGACAATATTCCTAACACCACCAGGAACTAAAGAGGATTAAAGAAACCAAAGTCATGAGGGAGTGATATATAACCTAATTATCATTTGGAAGGAATGACATAAAACCTAATCATCATTTTCTCATATCGTGACAACATATCATATTATGGTCATGAAGGAGTGGCATACATCCCAATTATCACTCTAAGAGAATGGTATAAAACCCAATTATCATTCTCTCATATTGTCACAACCTATCATTTTATGGTCACGAGGAAGTGGCACACAAGTCAATTATCACTCCAACAGAATGGCATGAAACTCAATCATCATTTTTTCATATCCTAACTAAACAGGTACTATATGGTACATCACTTAAAAACAACAATATAGTATTTACAAACTATTTTTTCAAGATCTCATTTTTTTGGAACAATTATTGTACCATAACTGAAATTAATATTCAAACCCAACTATTTATTTAAATATTTCAAAATTTTCAAATCACCATTTCATGCCAAAATATAAACACCAACAGTGAAATATATATTATCAGAAACCATTTTAGATTATCTTGAATTATAAACCTTTTAAATTTAATTAAAAATATACAATTTTCAGTCCACCTTCTCAAAATCAATTATTTTCCAAAAAGATTAAAAGCATTGATTCAAGTACCAAGATTCACAAGTTCATTATGAACTTATTAGAATTTGAAACCATTTAAAATCTTATCAATAATTACATAAAATGATAACAAAAATATGTAAATATAAATAGCCATATATGCATAAATAAAATTTTAATTTTCAAACCATATATATAATATTTGAACCATATAATTATATGCCGAAAACCACTTGAAAATATTAACCATTTATGGATACTATTAATCGACTCATGCCTACACAACCGACAACCTGCTAGGGTGTTGACCCGATACGAATGAAGACCGGGCCGATCACTAGAACTCAAGCCAAGAGATTTAAGGACAACCTGGCTGCTTTTATATAGGGAGTAATTAATTCTAAAAAGGGCTTGTCAATACCCAAAGATACGAAACCTGTTTTAAGCATCCAAGTGGTGGAAGCCGTTACGGACCCGGGTAGCTGTTTTAGTGCAAATATGGACTTCGAACAGCAACGAATGGATCAAACACTTCTTGGATTCAATGAATATCACCAAGAGGCCATGGAATCATGTCAAGGAAAAATCAAAAGCATCCAAAACTAGCTTGTACAGACAACATTTCAATTTGGCCGAAAATGTGTTGTTTTGCCGCTGGCTTTGACTTATCTTCTTGTTCAAACAAGTTTGACTTATTCCAATTAAGGGGCAACGTGTGGGAATCATTATTAATCATATTTGGCATCCTACATCGTATATGGAAGCTGATTTGGAGCTCAAACAAGTTGGACAAGGGTCAAAGATAACTTAGTAGTCAAACTAGTCAACTAGTTTTCTAATTTGATTTTGATTTTTTGTTTTAGGAAATAGTCTTATATTCGGTTTCTATTTATTTATTTGCCAGAAAAATCAGCTTAGGAAAGTTATTATTTTATTATTTTCATTGTAAATTAATTAATTTTTAATTCAAAGTAAATGAATTAATTAATCAAAATTAGTTTAGGAAATAGGTGAATTTCGGCCAACATGTTTCCTTTTCTCTTTGGTGGCCGGTCTTAACCTAAATTTTTAGGGTTTATTGTTTTGTGACTCTAGCATATTTAAGGGCTTGATTTTTAGAAAGAACATACCTTTAATAATATTCAGAATTTATTTTTGTGAGATAGAATTCTCTTTGTTCTTTTTGAACACCTAAAACATCATTAGAGAGTGTATGTTTTAGTTTTGACTTATCAATAGGGCATCCATAACCTATTGTGGCATCTTCATTATACCAAGGTTTCTAATCACAGGTTGCTTAGGGACTAAGGTTTCTAATCACAGTATACTACGGGTTTAGGCGTGAGTCGACCTAGGTTCGTATCACCATTGATACTCACTTCTACTCCTTCACAAGGTCGCTTCGAAGAGTAGTACAGGCGCTTATAATATAAAAACATTCGTTAGGCTCCAAAAGTTAAACCAAGGACATTAATGCATACCAAACATTCCAAAACAATTTCTAAAATTCTAAGAATATTGAAATTGATCTTTGAATGGTTGAATTATACCGTGAACACTAATAGATCCTATTAACTTCTAGGAACATATTACTTACAATAATTTAGTCCAAGATTTTCTAGTTATTGTCTAAATCAAGCACAATTTCTTTTAACGCACTTACTAAAAATTGGGTATTTTCCATTATTTAATAATTTTTGAAATTAATGCTTCAACAATTTTTATACACCATTAATAACTTGAATATAGCAAGATTAGCTAAAGAAAACATCTTTAGATGATCCAATTTTGTTAAACCTAAAATACCCATACACCTAAAATTGGCTTTTTCATAATACTTAACCAAATTACGCAATCTATATATCAAAATGAAGCTTACAAGATGTAGCATAAAAATCCATGTTCAAATAGAATTAATGTGGTTCAAGGTTGCTCAAAAATCAAAGAAAAATTGTTTTTGAAACTTATGGGAAAAATGGAGACACTTTTGAGCTTGAATGATACCTTAAATGAACTTAGGAGGTTCAAATATATGGAAAGGACCGTTTTCTATCATCTCCCAAATTTTGGAGAGCAGAAAATGGAATCCACCAACCGTTCGACAAAATTCTGATGCCTATCCAATTAAATTTTTGTTCTAAGATGTTTCTCATCAAATATGCATTCCAACGCCATAAATGGTGTAGCAAATGGAGGTCAGTAGAGTAAGTTATGAGGTTTTAAAATTATGGATTTAGAAAGAGAAAGCTTTTAAGAGAGACAACAATGGTGGCTGTAATTTTGGGGTAGTGAGAAGAAGAAGATAACCCAATTTAACTTTATATTTGTGCTCAACAATTACAAAAATACCACTGATTTATTTTGACCATCACTTTTAAACCATATATCTAATTTCAGCATTCCACATGTCCATGAACTCATATTAACAGGCTCTTCACAACGGTATAAGAATGAAAATCAGATTCCATCCCTTAAAAGGCCAAACTTTGATCCCACTCAAAAGTCAAATTTGGTTAAACTTGGTATACCCTAGTCAAACTGCTAAAAATTTGAAATTAAATTTTTTTTTTTCGGAACGGGTCATTTACCCTCATGAAAATTTCGTGCTTGAAATGTTTTACTTTAGGAGCATAAAACTTATTGATGATGAACTTGCCCATAGTGTTGAGTATCTTAGATGCGGTTCACCTTTCGTATCAGTTTAGCGCCTATCATAGACTAATACAAAAGGTGAACTGCACTTGAGATACATAATGCTATTAGCTACCTTAGACCATCAAGAAACCTCCTTTTCTTGGTAACCTACTAAGAAATCAACTTAGAACAGAACTCTGATAACTCCCTGAACCTTCATTCATACTCAAAATCGATCATGCTACTTTGAGTGAGCATCTCAAATTCTAGCCTCTCAGTCTCAATGAAGGAAGGTAGAAATCAGTGTGAAAAGCTGTTATAATTATGCCCAAATGTCTCCTGATCGTCTCAGAAAAATAAGCAATGTATCAGACGATATATATAGTGCTACCAAGCGGTATACAGTATCCCAGAACACCATTGATGGTAATGAGAGAAACACAAATCAAGGGGTAAACGTATCTCATGACCATTAATATCCTAAATCATCATGGTAAGAAATAAACTATGGGAGAACTCATCTCATGACTCTTAACATACTAGAGGCATTGTGGGAATAGATAAACCATAGGAACAACACATCTCATGAACCTTAGCATACTAAAGGCACCATGACAAAATCCAGTACACTAACAACAGAATAACAAAATTGAGACATTGGTATTATATGGTATATAAATTAAAAACAACGATATGGTATTCACAAACAATCTTTTCAAGATAATATGTTTTAATTTTTTCAAACAAATCTAGCACCATCAACCAGAATTTAATATTCAAACACAATTATTTATTTTAAATATTTTGAAAATTCCAAATCACCATTTTGTATCAAAACATAACAACCAATAGTGACCATTTTTAAGCACTTGAAATATAAATAACTTAAACATGCTTAAAACAAAAAAATTCTAGTCGTCTTTTTCAAAACCAATTATTATTAGAAAAGACTTGAACATCAATTCAAATACCAAGATTCATAAGTTCATTATGAATGCATTAGAATTCAAAACCATTTAAAATCTTGTCAAAAACCACATGAAATGGTAACACATATATGTTAAAGTAGACATTCATATTTATATATATATATATATATATATGATGAGCATTTAAATCAAACCGTGTATATAAAATATTCAAACCATTTATATATTGTACTAATATGCCAAAATCATTTACAAAATATAAACCACTCGTAGACACAACTGGTGATCAGTCCTGCTTCTCTGTAGGGCTATCTCCAGGTGCATTATGAGTGTTTGTAATATAATAAGATATTTCTTAAGCTTCAAAACTCAAACTAAGGACACTGATGCTTTCCAAATGTCTTAAAATAAATAATACAACCATAAAATTACATAAATTGGACATCAAGGGTCCAACGATATCGTGAACTCTTGGGATCGGGTATCCTAAATTAGGATTTTTCACTTGAAGGCCATCTTTATGAGATTAAACATTCTAATGTGTCATATTAACATCTATTTACATAATATCAACTTCAATGTTGTTATAGGTTGTCCAAATACAATCTAATTTTACCTAATATTTGACTAATTGATCTAAAAATAGAAAAATTATCAAACTACATCCAAATTCACAAATTATATGTCAATGAAAAGCTTGTAGAATGGGTAACAAGTTGATAAACTCATTTTGGTCCAAAAACATCATTGGTGGCTAGAAGAACGAAGATAGTTTCAGCCAAATTAACGTTGATGAATCTTTCAAATCATGAAGAATTTTGACAAAAGGAGGTCGGATTTGATCCTAAAGGGTCCAAACAGAAAGGAGAGAGGTACGGACAACCCTGAAACAGCCAAAAATTTAGGCAGCTCATTGTGGATCTACAATGGTGCTACCATGGCTTCACTAGCTTGATCTGATGGTGTCATTGATAGGATTACTGTGAAAATTGAAGGGCTTGGTCGACTTTAAGTGGACTTTCTATTAGGCTAGCACATGTGGCTTGATTGTGGCAAAAAAAAAAGGTAGTTGAGAAAACGGGTTTGCGCATCTGGAAATGGGTAAACATGTCTTTATGGATTTTTTTTAGGGGTTTAAGAACAAAACAAGTGATTCTACACTTGTTTACTATTGGACATGCTCTTCAATTCACTTTGAGTCGCTAACGAATAAAAATCCAGTATTGGTTTAGACACTAATATAATATTCATATTCAAAATTTCTGAGAACAATGACTTTTCAACTATAACTCAAAATTATGTATGCCACTAATTTATGTACTCTTGTTGATGAGCTCTATGCAATGGTATAATGGTCAAATCTAAAATTTGACCATTCAAAACGTCAAACCTTGGACCCACAGCCGGTCCAGATGGTCAAACTTGGTCTAAATTTTTAAATTTTAGACATTATCTAGACGAAGTGTTACAAATACAAAGTAGCCATTGTTGGAAAAATCTCTGGTGCCTTGCTTCATCATTACCTGAGCGGTTGCCGAAGAAAAGAAAACCTAACCTTATTATTTAAGGAGGAAAAGAGAAAAAAAAAAAAAGGTGTTTTGGTAGTCTAATACTCTGGTACTGTATGGAGTTAGTTTAGAATTGTGAAAATATTTGAATATTTATTATTTTATTCAATTATTGTCAAGGTTTTAAAAACGCGAAATGTAACATGTGCTATTTTGGTTAAAATGTGAATGGTGTATCAAAATGTATCGAGTATCTTAAAATACACATAAATTGTTTAGAAATTTCATTATATATAATTAGTATTTGTTTATAGAATAATTCTCCCTTCAGGATTTCCTGACATTATAAAATAAAGATACAATGCACAAAAGTCAAACTGAAGTGAAAATAACTAATTTATCTGTGATGATTAGTACTATATTGTGATCTTATAAAGTGAGGATATCCTTATTAGATCAGGATTATATATTTATATATATGTACAATAATGATCTAGTTGGTTGACTATCTCACTTTTATTATTAACGACATAGGAGTAGGATCGATAAATCATAAATGGTTATATTAATTTAAAGATTTTTTTTTTTATTACCAAAAACCTAATAAGAGAAAGTGAACCCTTTGATGGAAGCCAGTTAAATTCTTATATACTATTTATAACACTAGATTTTACTTTTTGAACAAAATTGAAAATTTTATGCATTTCCATATTTACTTCTATTTAGTTTGTATTAAATCAATATCTAACAACATAAAGTGAGCTAGGTAGCCCACTAGGTCCAAACTCTCTCTTTCCATATCTATATATATATATATTGGATATCATATTTGTTGTTATATCTATATAGTTTACGTATAAATATTTAATTCAAAACTATTTAACTTTAAAAAGTTATAAGAAAATATAATATTCCAAATATTTTATCATGTATTATATTGTAGATGCCAAATAAATGTAATAAGATGTGTACCAAATACTAGGTGTCAATATCTGATTGCTTTACTCTAGTCCTATCAAGGGTTTATATATCCATAATTAAGTTATGATAATATTAACTGATAAAATATTGACACATGACACTTGGGACACATCTTAATATATTTATTTGGTATCCCTAGTATTATATATTATATAAGTTCAAAATATTTTTATTAAACACTATAAAGGATAAACAACAGAAAAAGTTATTTGATTTTCATAATATATTAATTCTAATATGATTATTGTTATTATTTTTTTCCCTTCCTTCTTGAGTCTTCTATATTAAAAAAAAATAAAAAAATACTCATTGTTTCATTAAGCTCCTTTTTCTCACTTTCTTCAAATTGTATCTTCTTATTAATAGACATATAGTGTTAGGCTTCTTCCTCCTCCTGATACATGGTGTCCTACTCTAAGCCGTCGGTTGTAGGAGAAACAATTTTTCATTCTTTTTTTCTTTTGTGACTTTGATAAGTTATAAGGTTTGGGCAACATTAATTTTGATTCTGCATTAAAGAATAACAAGAAATTTGAATAGAAATGGGAATCAAAGAAGTTATTGTTAATCTTGAAATGAAAAAATTCAAATAAATTAAGAAAATAATTTAACAACTATTAGAACCTGTATGTTTGTATTTGGTTGATTTGTCCGAGGCCTGTGTGATACCATAGAGTCCTTAAGATGATTCTTGCTCCACCAGTGTAGATGGTTTGGTGACACTCATCTCTCGGGATATAATGGATACATGACATCATAAAAGGTCTTTTTCGAGTGAACTTTCAATACCTAATCTTTACCACTCACACAATGCAAAACGTATTCTTTAATTCTTTTTTTCTCTCTGTTTCAAAGAGGGCTTCAGAAGAATGTAAAAACACATATTGTTGTTTCCCAAAAACAAAAACTTCTTTTTTTGTCGAAAGCCCATATTCCTTCAAAACCATACATTAGGAAAAACTGAAAGATTGAGCCATTAATACCCATTAAAACCCATAAAACTCATTTATGGAAAATCATTCACATCGTTAATTAAAAAAAAAGGTTACAATCCCCCACATGAATGACTATCACAATGTATAATTATTGCTGGCATAGGTTTAGGCCACCTTAGAATGTCCTCTAAAAAATGGCGCAGCCATTCAACCTTTTCACCACATTTATCTAATGCAATAACTCAGATCTTGGATTGAGTTATAACAGTTTTTTTTTTTAGGACTTCCATGTCAGGCTACACTTGCTAATGTAAACATATAACCACTTATGAACTTTGAATTCTTGATATCTGATATCCAATTTGCATCACTGTATCTCCTAATAAGGTAGGATATCTTGTATAGTGCAGTTTGTAATCACAAGTATATCATAAGTATCTTAGTACTCTAACGATCCAATGATCTTCATTTGTATTACTCGTGTATCTACTCACTAATTATAGCCTAGGATATATCTGGTCTAGTACAATTCATTAGGTACATCAGACTTTCAATCATCCTTGCGTATTCCACTGGAGATACACTTCCCCACTTATTCTTGGATAAATATAAACTAATATCTATAGGTGATCTCGCTATACTAGTATCTTCTTTACAAATTAGATAGTATTTTATCCACATAATGTGATTGACTAAGAATAATTTCATTCAAAGTCTTAGTGATTTTCATTCCTAAAATCACATTAGCAAGCCACATATCTTTCATGTCAAATTTGGACTTTAACATGGCTTTTGTAGTTTGGACTATATTGTCATCACTACCTACAATGAGTTTTTCATCATAAGTATATCATAAGTATCTTAGTACTCTAACGATCCAATGATCTTCATTTGTATTACTCGTGTATCTACTCACTAATTATAGCCTAGGATATATCTGGTCTAGTACAATTCATTAGGTACATCAGACTTTCAATCATCCTTGCGTATTCCACTGGAGATACACTTCCCCACTTATTCTTGGATAAATATAAACTAATATCTATAGGTGATCTCGCTATACTAGTATCTTCTTTACAAATTAGATAGTATTTTATCCACATAATGTGATTGACTAAGAATAATTTCATTCAAAGTCTTAGTGATTTTCATTCCTAAAATCACATTAGCAAGCCACATATCTTTCATGTCAAATTTAGACTTTAACATGGCTTTTGTAGTTTGGACTATATTGTCATCACTACCTACAATGAGTTTTTCATCAACATACAAACAAAGAATGACATATCCATTTTCTGTATCTTTTGCATAGACATATTTGTCACACTTATTTACTTTATATCCATTATTTAGCATGGTATTATCAAATTTTTGATACCACTGCTTTGAAGCTTGTTTTAGTCCGTACAAGGATTTCGCCAATCTACAGACTTTCTTGTCTTGTCTTGGTGTGGAGAAACCTTATGGTTAGTCCAAGTAGATCTCCTCATCAAGATCTCCATTAAAAAAAAGTTGTTTTGACATCTATTTGAAGTATTTCAAGATTTTGCAATGCAGCGATTGCTGGTAGCATCCTTATGGAATTTATTCTCGTTACTAGAAATATGTGTCAAAATAATCAAGACCTTATTCTTGCTTTTATCCTTTAATTACAAGCCTTGCCTTGTATTTATCTATTGTTTCATTTGTTTTTATTCTCCTTTTAAATATCCATTTGTAACCTAACAGTTTACATTCTTGATGAAGATCTACTAATTTCCAGGTGTGATTCTGCACACTGGAATCAATTTCACTTATTTTTGGCCTTTTTCCATAAATTCCCTTTAGGAGAATTTACAACTTCCTGGATGCTCTAAGGTTCGCTTTCTAGCATGCAAGTAAGAAAATCTGGACCGAAGAATTTTTTCATTCTTACTCTTTTGCTTCGTCTCAGATCAACCTCAGTCTCAACTTCAATATTCTATTCCTGATCACTATAATGATTATGTTCATTGATAGCATCATATGTTCATTTAGATGAACTCATTCCTTCTTCAAACTTATATGGAAAAATATGCTTGAAAAATGATGCTTTTTTCAATTCCATTATCATGTTCTGGTGTATATTAGGAAGTTTAGACCTATATAAAAGAAACCGATATGCACTATTATTTTCTGCATAACCTATGAAAATGCAATCAATCGTTTTGGAACCCATTTTCACATTTTTAGGAGTAAGTACCACTACTTTGGCTGAATACCCCCACACTCGTAAGTATTTATAGGAAGGTTATCTTCTTTTCCAAAGCTTATAAGGCTCTTCACTAGATTCTTCTGGAGCACCTTATTTAAAAGGTAGTTCACCGACAAAATGGCTTACCCCTATAAATTATGAGGTAATCCAGAATTAATCAGTATTGCATTCATCATATCTTTCAAAATACGATTTTTCTGTTCAGCCATACCATTTGACTGGAGTGAATATGGTGGAGTAATTTCATGTTTAATACCATGTTTAGTACAATACTCACCACCATGATCACTTTTTATTACTTTAATCTTTTTGTTGAGTTGATTTTGAGCTTCAGTTTTATAGAGAACTAACTTCTCTATTACCTCATTCTTACTCTTGAACAAGTATACATAGCAATATTTCATGCTATCATCGACAAAGGCGATAAAATACTTATTAATTGCTCTAGTTGGTGTGAATTTCAAGTCACATATATTACCGACTTGGGCCTAAACCTGTATTATATTATCTCGGATCTAATTATGTTTAGGTTCTAATGGTCACCTTAACCCCTAACCAACCTGTGATTAGAAACCTTGGTATATTGAAGATGCCACAATAGATGATGGATATCTTATTGATAAGTCAAAACTAAAACACTCATTCACTAATGGTGTTTTAGGCATTCAAAGAGAACAAGGAGAAATTCGATCTCACAATTAATTTTCTATATGAATGATGTAATGTATATTATTGATTAAACAAGCCTTTAAATAGGCTGAAAAGTTACAAAATAAAACCCAAATTATCTAGTTAAAATCGACCACCAAAGAATAAGAAACCTAACTTGGCCTAAATTCACCTCATTTCCTAATCTAAGTTGGATTAATTAATTCCTTTATTTTGAATTAGGAATTAATTAATTTAAAATGAAAATAATAAAATAATAAATTTCCTAAGTTTATTTTTCTAGCAAATAAATGAATAGAAACGAAATAGAGACTAATTTCCTAAAACAAAATGTTAAAATCAAATTAGGGAATTAGTTGACTAGTTTGACTACTAATGTATCTTTGACCAATATTCAGCTTGTTTGGGCTCCAAATTAGCTTCCATATACCATTTAGGATGCCAAATATGATTACTGATGATTCCCACACGTTGCCTTTTGATTGGAATAAGTTAACCAAGAAGAAAAGTCAAAGCAGCGGCTAAACAACACATTTTCGGCTAAATTGAGATGCCATCCGTACAAGTCCTTTTTAGATGTTTTTGATTCTGACTTGGATGGATTCCATGTCCTCTTAACGATATTAATTGCATTTATGAAGTTTTTGAACCATTCCTTACTGCCCAGAGTCCAAATTTGCACGAAAATAGCTACCCGGATCTGTATTGACTTCCACCACTTGGATGCTTAAAACATGCTTTATATCTTTGGGTATGGACAAGCTCTTTTGAGAATTAACTATTCCCTGTATAAATTCTCCTAGGTTGTCCTTAAATCTCTTGGCTTGGGCTCTAGTGATCAGCCTAGTCTTGATTTGTATTGGGTTAGCACCCCAGCGGGTTGTCGGTTGTGCAGGTTCAAGCGAATTCTCGTCATTCCCCTCCTCTTGAAAAGGATTTGTCCTCAAATCAAGATCGTCACCTGCAGCAAAAGGAGATAAATCAGCAATATTAAATGTGGCACTAACATTTTACTCACTTGTTAAATCAAGTTTGTAGGCATTCTCTTTAATACGCTTCAAAACTTGAAAAGGTCTATCCACACGCGGCATAAGCTTTGACTTTCTTTATTTTGGAAACCTCTCCTTTTGTAAGTGCAACCAAACCAAATCTCCTGGATCAAACACTATCACAAAAAAATCTAGAAATACATGCTCATTATGGCAAAAGTTACACTTTTTAAAGTTAGCAAATAATATCTTCGAAATTTTCAGATTTCCACAAAGTAAAGCTCTCAAAAATGTAAATAAAGTTCTATAGAACAAAAGAATTTTTAAATAAGCATCTTTATAATTCATGACCAGCAATGGTTTCTTACTCAAGATGGCTTTATTAACATACCCAAAACTAAGATAAAAATTTTATTTTCCCTTTCTTTTCTTTCTTTTCCTTTCTCACTCATGGATTCAATGGATTTTACACCACTCTCGGCTTTTGTACCAAATTCCACACCCTCGAGTTTATTATAATTTTTCCACTCAACCTGGGTTTTCAAGGATTACCTTGGACAGCAAGCTCATCTTTTCCCTCTTGAATAGATGGCGAAACCATTGGTGCCATTCTAGCCTTCTCTTTGAGCCTCTTAGCTTCCCTCCTTTGTTGCATTTGTAATTGGTTTCTAAAAACCTCATTCGGGGTCAATGGTTCCAGCTTAACCTTCTTTCCTTTAAACTTAAAAATAATGGAGTTCTCTCTCCCATAATGTATAGCATCTTTATCAAATTGCCATGGCCTCCCCAGCAATATATGACAAGCATGCATAGACACAACATCACACAATAGAACATCCATATATTTATCTATGCTGAATTTTACTTTGGCTTGTTTATTTACTTTCATCTCTCCACTATCATTAAGTCATTGTAATCAATATGGTTTTGGATGTTTAATAGTTGTTAAGCCTAATTTATCAACTTCCATGCCACTAATCACATTTGCACAACTTCCACCATCTATAATCAGATTACATATGTTACCTTGAATTTCACATCGGGTGGAAGATGTTTTCTCTTAGAATTTGATCCTCATCTTTGTATACAGTAAGGACCCTCCTTGTGACTAAGCTTAAGTCAGCCCTTGAAGGTTGGAGTATTTTGGATTCCTCATCCTCATCCCCTCCAAGTTCTTCATCATCCAATTTGGCCTCTCCTCCACTTTCCTCACTTTCGGATTCTACACCATTATCTTTCAGCACCATGATCCTCCTATTTGGGCATTGATTGGCAATGTTTCCTCATCCTTGGCACTTAAAACACACAATTTCATGAGTTTTAGAAGGTTTAGGATCATATTTACCTTCATTTTTGTGTGCTTGGATAGATTCGGTTTTGGACTCCCTTTTTGGCCGAGTGGTGCTTTCTTCTCCAAGTTTCAGCTTTTGTCTTGCTTCAAAGATGGGATTACTTCTCCAAGCACTTGGATTTAACCTCCCGCTGCTTGAAACTCCTCCAAACCATGAGCTTGTACCCCTCCTTTTGAATTGATGCTCAAGCTTAATAGCCATATGAAACATCTCCTCCAATCCCACATATTGTTGCAATTCTAGTTGATTGGCTATCTCACGATTCAAACGACCTAAAAAACTTTCCATGGTTGCTTCTCTATCTTCATTCATGCTTAATCTCATCATAAGCATCTCCATATCCTTGTAATAATCCTCCATAAATTGCTTCCTCATGGCTCATTTTATTTGTCACCAAGTAGTAATCAATTCATCACCTACTCTCCTTCGGGTATTTTGCTCATTAGTCCACCATTAGAGTGCATAATGTCCAAACTCCATTGCTGCCAATTTTAACTTTCTTAACCTCTAAATAGTTGTGATAGTCAAAGATCATCTCCATACGTTCCTCCCATTCAAAGTAAGCCTTCGGATTACTTTTTTCCATGAAAGGCGATATGTTTACCTTGACATTCCCAAGATCATCATTTTCATTCTTTGCTAGTCTCCCATGGTTTTGCCTTCTATGGAGTGCAAAATTTTCATCAAACTCCTCCTCTAAGTCATCTTCAAAGTTACCTTCTCACAATTCCTCTCTAGGTTGCCCTCAGCCTCTTCAACCTCGACCTCGGTCTCCATGAGCATTAAACCTTGTATTTTGCATTCCTTGGGACATCTCTAATCTATCCATCCTTTGATTTATATGGTCAAATTGAGTATTCATCCACTATAATTACTCCAAGATGGCTCTCATGTCCGTTTGCTCATCACTTCCCATAGCTCGGGAATGGCCTTTAAATCCTATGGACTCCTCTTCATTAATTCTCAAAGGTGGATCTCCTCTTATCACCCTTGAATCTGCCATGTTAGTATGAATATCACAAAAATAAAATAGGACCTCACCAAATTCACTCCCTTACGTGTTCCACTTGATGCGAATCCGCCCGAGCTCGTACAACTAACAACTCACTGAGGTACTGATCCGATACGAATGAAGACTGGTCCGATCACTAGGGCTCAAGCTAAGAGAGCTTTAAGGACAACCTTGCTGCTTTTATCAAGAACATAATTCATTCTCAAAAGGGCTTGTCCATACCTGAAGATAAAAGACCTGTTTTAAGCATCCAAGTGGTGGAGACTGATACATCAGACATTTTATATCGGACACCCATACATCGGACATTTTATATCAGACACCCATGCCTCGAACATCTGACCTCGAACTTCGAATATCAGACATAACTTAGTTCGGACATCAGGCAGACATAAGTTAGCTCGGACATCAGGCAGACATAAGTTAGCTCCGACATCAGACATAAGTCAGTTTAGTTGTCAAACTAGTCAACTCGTTTTCTAATTTGCATTTGACTTTTTTTTTTGGGTTTTTATTTATTTATTTTCCAGAAAAATAAGTTTAGGAAAGTTATTATTTTATTATTTTTCATTGTAAATTAATTAATTCCTATTTAAAATAAGGGAATTAAGTAATCCAAATTAGATTAGGAAAGGATGTGAAATTAGGCAATTTCCTAATTGGATTCTATGTTGGCTGAAATTTTTTAATCCTTTTAGGGTTGTATTTTGTTCATTCAAAGCCTATTTAAAGGCTTATTTTCAATGAGAAAGGGAAGCTTGAATTTTATACAGAAAATTATTTATGAGATTGAATTTTCTTTGTTCTTTTGAACACCTAAAACACCATTAGTGAATGAGTGTTTTAGTTTGACTTATCAATAGGCCTTCCATCACTTATTGTGCCGTCTTCATTATATGCTAAGGTTTCTAATCACAGGTTGGTTAGGGGTCAAGGTGACCATTAGAACTTGAATATAATTAGATCCGGGCTATTATAATACGGGTTTAGGAGCAGGTCGTCCTAGGTTTGTATCATTTGGTATCAGAGCCGATTTTGTTTAGGTTTGATCTATCTTTATTTGCTTTATTTATTTATTTTTTTTTGTGTTATTTTGCAATTTTAGAATTAGGTTAAGGTTGCATCCATCCCATACACATTCTGTATCAAAAAAAAAGAAAAAAAAGAAAACTCATTCCTAGTTAAATTAGGATTTCCTGGTTTTACCATATTTTTTTGTTTCCTAGTTTGTTAGTTGTCTTTCATCATTGTTCTTTTAATTTGGTTATTGTTGATTTTTTTTTGCTGTTTTAGTCTTAAATATTTGCAGTCATCTATTCAAAAAAAAAAAAAAAAAAAAAGAGTTTGTGGCAACATTTAAAAAAAAAAAAAAAACAACTGCACATTTGTGTTTATTTGGAGGTCACAGGTTTGGTGAATTTTTGGAGTTGGAATTGCAAATTTGTTGTTTATTCTTGCTACTACAGTTGTGTTTGATATTCAGTGAGTGAAAAAAAAAAGAAGAAAGCGGAATATAAAAATATATATATATATCGGTTTGTTGAAAATTGGTGTTGAAGTTTGTTGTTGGAAATTTCTTGTAACTGCTGCTCTGTTGATTATTTATTCCATATTTGGAGTTTTTGGAGAGTTATTTTTGCTGCTGGATATTTGAGTTTGAGTGCTAAATTATTTGGATTAAAATTAGTTAAAGGATTTGATACAAAACTTGAATTACAAGAACAACAACCAACATTTTTCTATATCTTTGTTCTCTCTGATTCTTGTTCGTATTTGAATTTATCTTTCTAGAATTTTATTCTTGAACTCATAATCTATTACCATCTGGTCTAGTTCTGCAAAATTCCAAAGTTTTCCCATTAATTTGCTTTATTTTGCCTAGAAAAGCCGAAACTAGGTTTTGTTGAATTCTTTCGGTATTGCCTACCTTTAGCTACTGTTTTATTGATAAGTTTAATTAAAACATACTTGTAATCTAATTGATATTTTGTGGGTGTTTTAATTAGAACTTTGAGTTAATTCTTTGAGTGAAAAAAAAAAAGACAAAAGAGTGTGAGCTTAAAGAAGAGTAAAAACCGAAACTAGTATGTAAACACGAGTGTCGAGACCTTGTTTGAGTGAAACACGTGAGGGATTAAATATTGTCAGGATTTATTTTATTTTTATAGTATTTTACTAACATGGTAGATTCTAGAATAAGAAGAGGAGACCCACCATTGAGAATTAATGAAGAGGAGTCCGTAGGATTTCATGGTGATCCACGAGCTACCGAGAGTGCTGAGCAAACGGAATTGAAAGCTGTTTTGGAACAATTACAGTGCGTGAGTGCTCAAGTTGAGCACATGAATCAAAGGATGGGAAGGCTAGAAGTTTACCAAAGAATTTTGAACACAAGAAATAGGCAAGAATTCCATGAAGGTCAAGGTCGAGATCGAGGACGAGGAGGTTATGAGAGACCGAGAGAGGAATTTGAGGAGGAGAATTTCGGTGGAGACTTTGAGGAAGGCATGGACGAAACCTTTGCTATCCAAGAGAGATCTGGCCATGGAAGGTATAGGAGGGAAGAAACAGATGACAATCTTAGCAATATCAAGATCAACATCCCACCATTCATGGGAAAAAGTGATCTCGAGGTATATTTGGAGTGGGAAGAAAAGATGGAGATGATATTCGACTGCCATAATTATTTTGAGGATAAGAAGGTGAAGTTGGCAGCAATGGAGTTTGGCCAGTATGCACTTCAATGGTGGACAAATGAGCAAGGCACCCGGAGGAGAGTTGGTGATGACTTGATCACAACATGGCGACAAATGAAAGGAGCCATGAGAAAGCAGTTTGTGCCATCACATTACAATAGGTTGCTGCATCAAAGGCTTCATTCTTTGTCTAAAGGAAGTAGGTCCGTGGAGGATTATTACAAAGAGATGGAGATGCACATGATGAGGCTGAATATGAATGAGGATAGGGAGGCAACAATGGTGAGATTTCTTGGTGGTTTGAACCGTGACATTGCCAACCAGCTTGAATTGCAACAATACTTGGAGTTGGAGGAGATGTTGCATGTAGCTATTATGCTTGAACACCAATTCAAGAGGAGGGGAGTAGGATCATGGCTTGGAGGTGTTTCCAGTAGTGGGAGAATCAATTTAAGTGGCTGGAGAAACAATTCAGCTAATGAAATCAAACCAAAACCGAAAGTTGGAGAAGAAAGTACCAACCGGTCAAAAAGGGAGGCCAAGACCGAATTTGTCCAAGCACTTAGAGGTGAGATAAAATTTGATCCTAAACCTCAAAAATTCAGAGAAATAATTTGTTTTAAGTGCCAAGGAAGAGGAAACATAGCCAGCCAATGCCTAAATAGAAGAATCATGGTATTAAAGGGTGATGGTGAGCTGAAATCTGCAAATGAAGAAAGTGAAGCTGAAACTGAACAAGAGGAGGAATGTAATGATGATGAAGCCGAACCAGTAGACACATCTAATGCTGAGTTGAGCTTGGTTTCAAGGAGAGTACTTGCTGTTTACAAAGATGAAGAGCAGATACAAAGAGAAAACATCTTCCACACTCGCTGCGAAATATAAGGTAAGATTTGTAGCATGATTATAGATAGTGAGAGTTGTATCAACGTGATAAGTAATCTTGTAGTTGATAAATTAGGCTTAAAAACAATTAAACATCCAGAACCCTATAGGTTACAATGGTTAAATGATAGTGGTGAGATGAGGGTAAATAAGCAAGCCAAAGTTAAATTTAATATAGGTAGGTATGAGGATGTTGTCTTATGTGACATTGTACCAATGCATGCCGAACATATTTTACTAGGTAGACCATGGCAATTTGACAAAGATGCTACTCATTTTGGTCGAGAATATAGTGTTGTTTTCAGGTTTAAAGGGAAGAAAATTAAGCTGGAGCCATTGACTCCCAAGGAGGTCTACAAAGATCAACTACAAATGCAACAAAGGAGGGAGGCCGAAAAACTCAAGGAGAAAACAAGTATGGCACCAACGGCTTCACCATCCTTTCAAAAAGGTGAGATTGAGGTTGCTGATCAAGGTAAGCTTTCTAAAACCCAGATTGAGTGGAAAAACCAAGAGAAAGCCGAGAGGGGGTGAGAAAAGAGAGCAAATCCGAGAGCACCAACAATCTGGAAATTTCCGCCAATCAAAGCCAAATCGAGGGAAGAAAAAGAAAAGAAAGAAAAGAGAGAAAAAAGCAGACTTTTTATTTGAGTTTTGGGGATATTAATAAGGCTATTGAATGTACGAAACCCTTGCTGGTCATGATATATAAAGAAAACTATTTTAATGATCAAACTAACTTTGAAGAACTTGAATTGCCAAGTTCAATGATTTCTCTTTTGAAGGAATTTGGAGATCTTTTCCCGAATGAGATTCCAAGTGGACTACCACCTATTCGAGGGATAGAACATCAAATTGACTTTGTCCCAGGGGCTGCCGTACCAAATAGACCAACATATAGAAGCAATCCCGAAGAAACAATGGAGCTGCAAAAACAGGTAAGTGACTTGCTTGATAAAGGATACATTCGTGAGAGTTTAAGTCTATGTGCTGTTCTTATTTTATTGGTAACTAAAAAGGATGGTTCTTGGAGAATGTGTGTTGATTGTAGGGCTATAAATAACATCACCATTAAATATAGACATCCCATTCCTAGGTTAGATGATATGCTTGATGAGTTGCATGGTGCTTGCATGTTTACTAAAATTGATCTTAGGAGTGGTTATCATCAAATTAGAATGAAAGAAGGTGATGAATGGAAAACCACATTTAAAACTAAATATGGGCTGTATGAATGGTTAGTTATGCCTTTTGGATTATCTAATGCACCTAGTACTTTCATGAGGCTTATGAATCATGTAATGCATTCATTTATTGGTAAATTTGTGGTTGTTTATTTTGATGATATTTTGGTGTATAGCCGAAACTTGGATGAGCATGTGGATTAAGTTAGGCAAGTTTTGCAAGTTCTTAGAAAGGAAAGATTGTTTGCTAACATGAACAAGTGTGATTTTTGCAAAGATGAGCTTGTTTTTCTAGGATTTGTAGTAAGTGCTGCAGGAATCAAAGTGGATCAAGCTAAAGCACAAGCAATCAAAGAGTGGCCGATTCCTACAACAATCACCCAAGTGAGGAGTTTCCATGGCTTGGCAAGTTTTTATAGAAGATTTGTCAAGGATTTTAGCACCAAAGCCGCACCCTTGAATGAATTTGTCAAGAAGAATGTTGGCTTTAAATGGGGGGAAGTACAAGAAAAATCTTTTAATTTGTTGAAAGAAAAATTGTGTAATGCACCTTTATTAGTTTTGCCAAATTTTTCTAAGACTTTTGAAATTGAATGTGATGCTTCGGGTATAGGTATTGGAGCTATCTTAATGTAAGAAGGAAGACCCATAGCCTACTTTAGTGAAAAATTAAATGGAGCTGCACTAAACTACCCAACATATGACAAGGAGATGTATGCTTTGGTAAAGGCTTTGGAGACGTGGCAGCATTATCTCATACCAAAGGAGTTTGTGATTCATACGGATCATGAGTCTTTAAAGCATATTAAAGGTCAAGGAAAGATCAACCGAAGGCATGCCAAGTGGATTGAATTTATTAAACCATTTCCATATGTGATCCGCTATAAAAAAGGTAAGGAAAATGTGATTGCCGATGCATTATCGAGAAGGTATGTACTCTATTCTACCTTAAATGCTAGATTGCTTAGATTTGAACAATTGAAAGAACTTTATAAGCATGATAGTGACTTTGGAGAAATTTTTAGAACCTGTTTGAAACATGGATTTAATAAATTTTACATATTTGAGGGGTATTTGTTTAAGGAAAACAAACTTTGTGTGCCTAATCGTAGCATTAGGGAATTATTGGTTCGGGAAGGACATAGGGGTGGTTTAATGGGTCATTTTGGTGTTTTTAAAACTTTATCCTTGCTACAAGAACATTTTTATTGGCCTAACATGAGGAGATATGTTGAGAGAATTTGTGAAAGATGTTTGAAGTGCCGAAAAACAAAATCAACATTGAAGCCGCATGGATTGTACAAGCCTTTGCCGATTCCTACCTATCCTTGGGTAGATTTGTCTATGGATTTTATTCTTGGTTTGCCTAGGTCAAGGACAGGTAAGGATTCAACATTTGTTGTAGTAGATAGGTTTTCTAAGATGGCACATTTTATTGCATGTAATAAAACTGATGATGCATCCAATGTTGCTAATTTATTTTTCAAGGAAATTGTGAGGTTGCATGGAATGCCAAGAACTATTGTTTCAGATAGGGATGCTAAGTTCTTAAGTTATTTTTGGAAAACTTTGTGGCCTAAGTTAGGTACTAAGCTTTTATTTTCAACTACTTGTCATCCACAAACTGATGGACAAACCGAAGTAGTGAATAGAACTTTGTTTGCATTGTTGAGAGCATTAATTAGTCGAAATTTGAGAATTTGGGAGGATTGTTTGCCACATTTTGAATTTGCTGATAATAGGTCTTTGCATTCAGCAACTAAATTTACTCCTTTTGAAATTGTTTATGGTTTTAATCCTTTGACTCCATTAGATTTAACACCTTTACCTTTAAGTGAACATGCTAATCTAGATGGGAAACAAAAAGCTGATTTTGTTAACCAGATTCATGAAAAAACTAAGGCAAATATTGAGAGGAGGACCAAGCAATATGCAAGGAATGCTAACCAAGACTAAAAATAGGTTGTTTTTGAACCTGGGGATTGGGTTTGGTTACACTTGAGGAAGGAGAGGTTTCTCAAACAGCGGAAATCAAAATTGATGCCGAGAGGCGATGGACCTTTTCAAGTTTTGGAGCGGATAAATGACAATGCTTACAAACTTGATTTACCAGGTGAGTATGATGTTAGTACTACATTCAATGTTGCTGATTTGTCTCCTTTTGCTGCAGGTGATGATTTTGATTTGAGGGCAAATCCTTTTCAAAAGGAGGGGAATGATGCGAATCCGTCCAAGCTCGCACAACCGACAACTCACTAGGGTACTGATCCGATACGGATGAAGACTGGACTGATCACTAGGGCTCAAGCTAAAAGGTTTAAGGACAACCTTGCTACCTTTATCTAGAACATAATTCATTCTCAAAAGGGCTTGTCCATACCTAAAGATAAAAGACCTGTTTTAAGCATCCAAGTGGTGGAGGCTGATACGTCGGATATTTTATATCGAACACCCATGCCTTGGACATCTGACCTCGGACTTCGGACATCAGACATGACTTAGTTCAGAAATCAGGCAAGCATAAGTTAGCTCAGACAGACATAAGTTAGCTCAGAAATGAGGCAGACATAAGTTAGCTCGAACATCAGACATAAATCAGTTTAGTTGTCAAACTAGTCAACTCATTTCTAATTTGCGTTTAACTTTTTTTTTTTTTGGTTTTTATTTATTTATTTGCTGGACAAATAAGTTTAGGAAAGTTATTATTTTATTAGTTTCATTGTAAATTAATTAATTCCTATTTCAAAATAAGGGAATTGATTAATCCAAATTAGATTAGGAAAGGATGTTAAATTAGGCAATTTCCTAATTGGATTCTATGTTGGCCTAAATTTCCTAATCCTTTTAGGGTTTTATTTTATTCATTCAAAGCCTATTTAAAGGCTTATTTTCAATGAGAAAGGGAAGCTTGAATTTTATACAGAAAATTATTTATGAGATTGAATTCTCTTTGTTCTTTTGAACACCTAAAACACCATTAGTGAATGAGTGTTTTAGTTTGACTTATCAATAGGCCTTCCATCACCTATTGTGGCATCTTCATTATATACCAAGGTTTCTAATTACAGGTTGGTTAGGGGTCAAGGTGACCATTAGAACTTGAACATAATTAGATCCGGGCTAATATAATACGGGTTTAGGAGTAGGTCGTGCTAGGTTCGTATCACCATTCAATCAAGGTCTCGACACTCGTGTTTGCACACTAGTTTTGGCTTTTACCCTCTTTTAAGCTCACACTCTCTTGCCTTTTTCTATTCAAAATTATCTCAAAGTTCTAATTAAAACACCCACAAAATAGCAATTAGATCACAAGTATACTTTAATTAAACTTATCAACAAAACAGTAGTGAAAAGCAAACAATACCGAGTGAATTTTTAAACAACTAATTCTCAGCTTTTCTAAGCAAAAACATGCAATTTAACAAAGCAAACTTTGGAAACAGTAAGAACTGGACCAGATTGGTAAGAAATTAAAAACTCAAGAGTCAAATTCAAGAAAAAAAAAATTCAACACGAGCAAGAATCAATTTGGACAAAAATAAGGATAGTTGTTGGTTGTTGCTCTTTGTAATTCAAGTCTTTGTATCAAATCCTTTAACTAATTTTAATCCAAATAATTTTAGCACTCAAAAATACAAATTTTCAGCAGCAAATAAAGTTCAAACAACTCCAAATAATAAATAAGTACGCAACAATTCAGCAGTTCCAACAATTTCCAGCAAACACATCAAACTCCAAATTCAACAAAGTGCAGTTTTTTTTTTTTTTTTTTTTTAGTGTTCGGCTTTAACTCACAGAATGTAAAGCAACTCCAGTAGCAAATATCAACACCAAAAATAGCAACTCCAACACCAAAAACCACCAAACCCATGACCTCCAACAACAAAATACAAATTTGCAATTTTTGTTATGTTGCTACAAACACTTTTTTTTTCTTTTTTTTTTACCATATGAATGCAAATATTTAAGATCAAAGAAAGCAAAGAAAAATCAACAATAAACTAAATTATAAAGAACAATAATTGAAGAACAACCAACAAATTAGGAAACAAAAATACGGTAAAACAAGGAAATCTAATTTGGATAGGAATTTTTTTTTTCTTAATATGCAGAACTTGTATGATGATAGAAGCAACCTTAAACTAATGCTAAAATTTTATATTAACACAAAAATAAAGAAAACAAATAAGATAGATCAAACCTGAACAAAATTTTGGCTCTGATACCAAATGATACGAACCTAGGACGATCTGCACCAAAACTCATATTATATTTGCCCGGATCTAATTATATTCAAGTTCTAATGGTCACCTTAACCCATAACCAACCTATGATTAGAAACCTTGGTATATTGAAGACACCACAATTGGTGATGGATATCCTATTGATAAGTCAAAACAAAAACACCCATTCACTAATGGTGTTTTAGGTGTTCAAAGAGAACAAGGAGAAATATAATCTTACAATTAAGTTTCCGTATGAATGATGTACTATATATTATTGATTAAAACAAACTTTTAATAGGCTGGAAATTTACAAAATAAAACCCTAATTATCTATGTTAAACGGCCACCAAAGAATAGGAAACCTAGCTTGTCCGAAATTCACCTATTTTCCTAATCTAATTTGGATTAATTAATTCTTTTATTTTGAATTAGGAATTAATTAAATTACAATGAAAATAATAAAATAATAAATTTCCTAAGTCAATTTGTCCAGTAAATAAATAAATAGAAACCAAATAAAAGACTAATTTCCTAAAACAAAAAGTCAAAATCAAATTAGGAAACTATTTGACTAGTTTGACTACTAAGGAATCTTTGACCAATCTCCAACTTGTTTAAGCTTCAAATTAGCTTCCATATGCCATTTAAGATGCCAAATACGATTAGTAATGATTCCCACATGTTGCGTCTTGATTGGAATAAGTCAAACAAGAAGAAAAGTCAAAGTCAGCGGCTAAACACACATTTTCGGCCAAATTAAGATGCTATCCGTACAAGTCCTTTTTAGATGCTTTTGATTCTGCCTTGGCTAGATTACATGTCCTATTAATGATATTCAATGATTTCATGAAGTTTTAGAACCATTCCTTGCTGCCCAAGGTCCAAATTTGCACGAAAATAGCTACCCGAGTCCGTATGGGCTTTCACCATTCGGATGCTTAGAACAGGCTTTGTATTTTCGGGTATGGACAAACTCTTTTGAGAATTAACTACTCCCTATATAAATGCTCCCAGGTTGTCATTAAACCTCTTGACTTGAGCTCTAGTGGTCGGCTTAGTCTTCATCCGTATTGGATCGGCGCCCAGTAGGTTGTTGGTTGTGCAGGTTGGGGCAGATTCTCATCACGAAGGCTTCCACACTTGCTTGATGGCTATTTAATAATAATAATAATAATAATAATAATAATAATAATAATAATAAATGTTAATAGCAATAATAATTGGCAATAGTGACAATAATAATTATAAGAAAAATAATGAAAATTACTGACGACAAATAATAAAAGTAATAATACTACCCAAAACAACAATAAATAAGGTTAATAATAGGAAATCGAATAATGAATAGATAAAATAAAATAAAATAAAATAAAAGTAAAGCCAAATTTTAACATTATAAATATACTGTAAAAGATGCAAACTCATAGTGGAGACATATACGATATCATATAATATGCTAATACGTGATCCCTTGATGTCAGCTGTCGTCGATACCTTGATACCAATACAGTTCAAAGTGGTTGCCTATAAAGGTCATCCGACCCCCTGGACTAATAGACAACAAAGTCACGAGGCTAAGCTACTCATGGGCCGCATCAGATCATTCCCCCCATACGATGTGGTACATATACGCCACATCTATATATACACAATTATATATATATATATGATCACATATATTCACATATATTTTTATATATTTTCATATATATTCACACACATCTCTACGTATATATATTATATATATATATATATGCAAAATCTTTTAACAAACATATATATATTCGTATGTTCACAATATATATATATATATCAATCTACACACATGTCAGGGAAGTACCAACACAGACTTACACGTATATATATATATATAGGAATATACATTATAAATATATATGTGCACTTTTGTACAAAATTATTTTCATACATATACAATTTAACACAATTAGCACATTAAATACTACAGTATTCCAAAATGGAAACTTTTCATATAGGCATTCCTAATTCGCAAATAAGATATCAATGTAAAGCTAGAGTGATGAGGAACATGCTACCAACCTCCATTGGACTTAACTCGATTGGCGGTGGCTGAAAAATAACCGGGAAGTTTCGGCTAAAATTCCCGTCCATGTATCTCACCAACATCTTGGAATTTGGACGAATACAAGTTATTTTTTAGATCAGGGGACCCAAAATTTAGGGAATAAAGCATGAATTTATACTGGGTCCTTTGAAAAATGGCAAAATCATTGAAAAAATGTTTACCACCGCCATCAATGGCTTCACCTGCCCTATTTGGGCAGCTGGTGCGTGTGAGCAACAGATGGCTAGAAATTCAACAATTCCAACCAAGCCGAGAGCGAGACATAGTGAGAGAGAGAACCGATTGGGGGAGGGGAGAAAGAAAGAAAGAGAAATTATTTTGGGAGAGGGGGAGAGAGTGTGTCACGTGTGGCAGAAGGAATAGGGAAAAAAAGAAAAGGAAAAAGACAGAGAGAGAGAGAGAGAGGGAGAAAATAAAATATAAAAAATATCTATTTATTATTATTTTTATTATTAATTTATGGTGACATGTGGCACTTTTCCATTGCGACATGTGGTCCTTTTCCATCATGACATGTGGTACCTTCCAAGTGGTAATACGTGGTGCAAATTAAGGACTTCCTCAATTATTTTACTATCCAGTAAAAATCAGTCTTGGAAAACATGGATCCAAATGATACGAACCTAGGTCGACTCGTGCCTAAACTTGTATTATATTAGCCCGGATCTCAATTAAGTTCAAGTTCTTATGGAAAAACTTTAACCTTTAACCAACCTGTGATTAGAAACCTTGGTATAATGAAGACGCCACAATAGGTTGTGGATGAGCTATTGAAAAATCAAAACTAAAACACACACCCTCTAATGGTGTTATAGGGGTTCAAAGAGAACAAAGAGAATTCTATCTCACAAAATAATTTTTTAATATTATTAAAGGTGGGTTATTCCTCAAAAAAATAAGCCCTTAAATAGGCCAGAAAAGAACAAAATAAACCCTAAAAACAAAGGTTGAATTTCGGCCAACATTAGGAAACATAAAGTGTGGCCGAAATTTTTCACTTACTTTCCTAAATCTGTTTTGATTAATTAGTTCCTTATTTTGAATTAGGAATTAACTAATTTACAATGAAATAATAAAATAATAACTTTCCTAAACTTATTTTTCCAGAAAATAAATAAATAAAAACCAACTAAAAGACTAATTTCCTAAACCAAAAAGTAGAAATCAAATTAGGAAACTAAATAACTATCTTTTTTACTAAGCTATCTTTAACCAATCTTTGACCAATTTAAGCTCCAATTCAGCTTCCATATGCGTTTTAGGATGCCAAATAGGATTATCATGGAGTCCCACACGTTGCCTTTGCTTAGATCAAAGAGAAAACGCCAACGCAGCGAAATACAGTAAAGCCAACAACAAAATACAGTAAAACCGGCCAAACTCCATCCTATGCACACACCACCTGTTTGGATGCTTTAGCTTCTTTCTTGTCTTGATTCTATGAACTCCTAGAGATATTCATTGAATCCATGAAGTGTTGGAACCATTTCTCGTTGTCCAAAGTCCATTTTTGTACTAAAATAGCTAGCCGGGTCTGTATTGGCCTCCACTACTTGGATGCTTAAAACGGGTCTTAAATCATCGGATATTGAAAAGCCTTTTTGAGAGTTAATTACACCCTGTATATAGGTAGCCAGGTTCTTCTTAAACTCTTAGCTTGAGAACTAGTGATCGGCCCGGTCTTCATCCACATCAGGTCAGCACCTCAGCGGGTTGTCAGTTGTGCAAGTTCGGGAGGATTCTCATCATTCCCCTCCTCTTGAAAAGGATTTTCCCTCAAATCTAAATCATCACCTGCAACAAAAGGAAATAAATCAACAATAAATGTATCATTCAAATTATACTCACTTGGCAAGTCAAGTTTGTAAGCATTTTCATTGATCTGTTCCAAAATGTGAAAAAGTTCATCCCCTCGTGGCATAAGCTTTGACTTTTGTTGTTGTGGGAACCTCTCCTTTCTTAAGTGCTACCAAACCCAATCACCTGGTTCAAACACTATCACAACAAATCCAAAAAATACAAGCTCATTTCGACAAAAATCACACATTCTAAAGTTAACAAATAATCTCTCCCAAATTTTCAAATTTCCACTAAGTAAAGCTCTCAGCTATGCAAATAAAGTTCTATACAACAAAAACATCTTTCAATAAGCATCTTTATAAATCATAACCAGCAATGGGTTCTTACTCAAGATTGCCTTATTAACATCACCAAAATTAAGATAAATTTTTTTATTTTTCTTCTCTTTTCTTTCTTTTTCTTGTTCACTCACGGCCATCTCACCTTTATCACTCTTGGCTTTTTCAATTTTTCTCACACTCTCGGTTTTTGTCTCTCTTTTTCTCTCGTGGCCTTCTTTGTTTCTTTCCCCTCAAGTTGGAGTTTAGAACACTTACCTGGTTGGTGTTGCATGACATTGCCCCCTTGGATTGGTGTTGAAGCCGAGGGTGACATACTTATTCTTTGTTTGAGCTTGTCGGCTTCCCTCCTTTATTGTATTTGAAGTCGGTCTTCAAATACCTCTTTGGGAGTCAATGATTCTAGCTTGACCTTTTTACCTTTAAATCTAAAAACAATCGCATTCTCTCGAGCATAATGTATAGTATACTTTATCAAATTGCCATGGTCTACCTAATAGAATATGTCCAGCATTAATAGGTACAAAATCGCACAAAATAACATCCACATATTTATCAATCCTGAATTTTACTTTGGCTTGTTTATTTACTTTCATTTCACCACTATCATCAAGCCATTATAATCTATATGGTTTGGGATGTTTAATTGTTGCTAAGCCTAATTTTTCAACCACAATACTACTAATTACATTAGCACAAATTCCACTATCAATTATCATACTACAAACCTCACCTTGGATTTCACATCGAGTGTGGAAGATGTTTTCTCTTTGAACTTGATCCTCATCCTTGTATACAATCAACACTCTCCTTTCCCCCAAGATTAATTCAGCATTTGAAGCCTTTAAGGTTTCGGTTTCATCTTTGATGTCTTCCTTTTTATGATCTGACTCAATTTCAAATTCTTCATTTTCAAATTCCAACTCTCCATTGTCCTTTAACACCATGATTCTTTGGTTTAGGCATTGATCAACAATATATCCTCAGCCCTGGTACTTAAAGCAAACAATATCTCTAATCCTTGAAGGTTTAGGATCAAATTTACCTTCAGATTTGTGTGCTGGAACAAGTTCAGCTTGGTTGTCTTTCCTTGGCAGAATGGCACTTCCTTCATCTTGCTTCGATTTTAGCCATAGCTCGAACGTGGGGCTGCTTGTCCAATTAGTTGAATTTGTCCACCCACTGCTTGAGATCCCTTTAAACCATAAGCTTGTACCCCTCCTTTTGAATTGATTTTCAATTTTGATTGCCACATGGAGCATCTCCTCCAATTCTATATACTGTTGAAGTTCCACTTGGTTGGCTATCTCACAATTCAAACTACCCAAAAATCTTGCCATGGTTGCCTTACGATCCTTATTCATGCTCAGTCTCATCATGAGAATCTCCATCTCCTTGTAATAATCCTCCATGGAGCTACTTCCTTGTGTTAAAGATTGGAGTTTTTGATGTAGCAACCTATGGTAGTGAGTCGGTACAAATCACTTCCTCATGGCTCCTTTCATTTGTTGCCAAGTAGTAATCAATTCGTCACCTACTCTCCTTTGGGTGTTTTACTCATTAGTCCACCATTGGAGTGCATAATGTCCAAATTCCATTGCTACCAACATAACTTTCTTAGCCTCCAAATAGTTGTGACAATGAAAGACCATCTCCAAACGCTCTTCCCATTCTAAGTAAGCCTCCGGGTCACTCTTTCGCATGAAAGGTGGTATGTTGACCTTAATGTTCCCAAGATCATCATCCTCATTCCTTGCTGGTCTCCCATGGATTGACCTTCCTTGAGGTTCAAAAATTTCATCATACCCCTCATCCAAGTCATCTCCAAAATTGTCCTCCCCAAATTCTTCTCTAAATTTCCCTCGGCCTCTTCGACCTTAACCTCGGCTTCCATGAGCTTCAAACCTTGTATTTTTCCCTCCTTGTGATGTTTCTAACCTATCCATCCTTTGATCTATGTGATCAAAATGAGCATTCATCCACTGTAATTGCTCCAAGACTGTCCTCATGTCCGTGTGCTCACCTCCACTCCTCGAAGCTTGGGAATAACCGTTGAATCCTACGGATTCTTCTTCATTAATTCTCAATGATGTTTCTCCTCTCCTCATCCTTGAATCTGCCATGTTAGTATATATAATACAAAAATAAAATAAAACCTCACCAAATTCACTCCCTTACGTGTTTCACTTAAATAAGGTCTTAGCACTCATGTTTGCACACTAGTTTTGGCTTTTACCGTCTTTTAAGCTCACACACTCTTGCCTTTTTCCACTCAAAGAATTAACTCAAAGTTCTAATTAAACACACTTAAACAGCACTAGGTCACAGGTGATACGAACCTAGGACGACCTGCTCCTAAACCCGTATTATATTAGCCCGGATCTTTAATTAAGTTCAAGTTCTAATGGAATGGACCTCAACCCCTAACCAACCTGTGGTTAGAAACCTTGGTATAATGTAGACGCCACAATAGGGGATGAAAAACCTATTGATAAGTCAAGCTAAAACAACCAATTCTCTAATGGTGTTTTAGGTGTTCTCAAAGAACAAAGAGATAATTAATCTCACAAGTATTTTTTTTAATCAAATCAAAGTTGTATTCTTATTGAAAAATAAGCCTTTAAATAGGCTACAAAACCACAAAATAAAACCCTAAAAATAAAGAAAAACCAGCCACCACACATAAAGAAACCTAGTTGGCTGAAACTATACTTCCTTTCCTAATCTAAGTTTGATTAATTAATTCCTTTATATTAAATTAGGAATTAATTAATTTACAATGGAAAGAATAAAATAAAAACCTTCCTAAAGTTATTTTTCCAGAAAATAAATAAATAAAAGCCAAAAAGTAATGGTAGTTTCCTAAAACAAAAAGTAGAATCAAATTAGGAAACTATAATATTAGCTTTTTGACTAAGTTGACTTTGACCAATCTTTGACCAAATTGAGCTCCAAATCAGCTTCTAGATGCTTTGTAGGATGATAAATAAACTGAATATGAAGGCCCACAAGTTGCCCATGCTTGGAAAAATAAGAAAAGGCTAATACAGTAAAATATAGTAAAGCCAGCAAGCAATACAGCAAATTCGGCCAAATTGTTGAAGCTGTCCGTACAAGCCCTTTTTGATTGCATTTGAGGCTGTTTTAACTTGATTCCATGACCTCTTAGGCATATGTATTGAACCCATAAAGCATTGGAACCATTTCATGCTTCTCGGACTCCAAAAATGTACCAAAACCGTCACCCGGGTCCGTATCGGCTTCCACCACTTGGATGCTTAGAATAGGCTTTGTATCTTCAAGTATGGACAAGCTCTGTTGAGATTGATTACCCCTTGTATAAATACTTCCAGGTTGTCCTTAAATCTCTTAATTTGAGCTCTTGTGATTGGCCTAGTCTTCATCCGTGTCGAGTCAGCACCCCAACGGGTTATCGGTTGAGCGGGCTCGGGCGGAATCACATCATTCCCCTCCTCTTGAAAAGGATTTGTCCTCAAATCAAGATCATCACCTGCAGCAAAAGGAGTTAAATCAGCAACATTAAATGCAGCACTCATGTTATACTCACCCGGTAAATCAAGCTTGTGGGCATTCTTGTTATTCTGCTCCAAAACTTGAAAAAGTCCATCCGTAGGCGGCATGAGCTTTGACTTTCTTTGTTTAGGAAACCTTTCCTTTCGTAAGTGCAACCAAACCAATTCTCCTGGGTCAAACACTATTACAACAAAATCTAGAAATACATGCTCATTATGGTAAAAATTACACTTTTTAAAGTTAGCAAACAATATTTCCCAAATTTTCAAATTACCACTAAGTAAAGCTCTCAACAATGCAGATAAAGTTCTATGCAATAAAGACATCTTTAAATAAGTATCTTTAAAGTTCATGGTCAGCAATGATTTCTTATTCATAATTACTTTATAACATCACCAAAGCTAAGATAAAAATTTATATTTTTCCATTCTTGTCTTCCTTTTCCTTTCCCACTCACGACCATCTCACCTTCCTCACTCTCGGCTTTTGCACCAAATTTCTCACTCTTGGTTTTAATAAAATTTTTCCACACAACCTGAGTATTAGAAGACTTACCTTGGACAGCAAGCTCACCTTTTCTCTCTTGATTGGATGGTAGTCCAATTGGAATTTCATTTGGGAAGACATCTCCAAATTCCTTCAAAAGAGAAATCATTGAACTTGGCAATTCAAGTTCTTCAAAGTTAGTTTTGATCATTAAAATAATTTTCTTTATAAATCATGACCAGTAAAGGTTTCTTACACTTAATAACCTTATTAATATCCCCTAAACTCAAATAAAAATTGCTACTTAACCTTTCCTTTCTTTCTTTTTCTTTTTTTCCCTTGGATTGGCGCAAACCTTCGGATTCCTCTTCCTTCTCCAAGCACGCGGGTTTGCCACTTCCTTTTCCCTCTCTTTCGGTTTTCCCTTGATCTTTCCACTCAATATGAACCTTAGAAACCTTACCTTGGTCAGCAACCTCAATCTTACCTTCTTGAAAGGACGGTGAAGCCGTTGGTGCCATACTTGCTTTTTCCTTGAGCTTTTCGGCTTCTCTCCTTTGTTGCATTTGTAATTGGTCTTTGTAAACCTCCTTAGGAGATAATGGTTCCAGCTTGACCTTCTTCCCTTTAAACCTGAAAACAATACTATTTTCTCGACCAAAATGAGTAGCATCTTTATTAAATTGCCATGGTCTACCTAATAGTATATGTCCAGCAATCATGGGTACAATATCACATAAAACTACATCCTCATATCTACCTATATTAAATTTTACTTTGGCTTGTTTATTCACTTTTATTTCACCACCATCATTAAGCCATTGTAATCTATAAGGTTCTGGATGTTTAATAGTTATTAAGCCTAATTTATCATCTACAATGTTACTAATTACATTTGTACAACTTCCACTATCAATAATCATACTACAAATCTTACCTTGAATTTCACATCGGGTGTGGAAGATGTTCTCTCTTTGAATTTCATCCTCATCTTTGTATGCAGCAAGTACTCTCCTAGAAAGCAAGTTTAATTCAGCATTGGATGCTTGCAAGGTTTCGGGTTCATCCTCCAAGTCCTCTTCCTTTTGCTTGGCTTCATCCTCACTTTCTTCACTTTCCGACTCTAGCTCGTCATTGCCCTTTAACACCATGATTCTTCTATTCGGGCATTGGCTATCAATGTGTCCTCCTCCCTGGCACTTAAACAACACAACATCATGAGTTCTAAAAGGTTTAGGATCTAATTTTACCTCATTCTTTGGTGCTTGGACAGATTTGATTCTAGTCTCCTTCCTTGGCCAATTTTAACTTTCTTCTTTGACTTTCGGCTTTGGCTTGCTTTCATAGATGGGATTGCTCCTCCAGCCACTTGAATTGGACCTTCCACTGTTGGAAACACCTCCAAACCATGATCTTACACCCCTCCTCTTGAATTGATGCTCTAATTTAATAGCCACATGCAACATCTCCTCCAATTCCACATATTGTTGCAATTCTAGTTGATTGGCTATTTCACGATTCAAACCACCAAGAAACCTTGCCATGGTTGCTTCTCTATCTTCATTCAAGTTCAATCTCATCATAAGCATCTCCATCTCCTTCTAATAATCCTCCACGGATCCATGTCCTTGAGATAAAGATTGAAGTCTTTGATGCAGCAACCTATGATAGTGTGATGGTACGAATCGCTTCCGCATGGCTCCTTTCATTTGTCGCCATGTAGTAATCAAGTCATCACCAACTCTCCTTCGGGTGTTTTGCTCGTTGGTCCACCATTAGAGTGCATAATGGCCAAACTCCATTGCTGCCAATTTCACCTTCTTAGCCTCCGAATAATTATGGCGCTCAAATATCATCTCCATCTTTTCTTCCCACTCCAAATATGCTTCGGGGTCACTTTTTCCCATGAATGGTGGGATGTTAATCTTGATATTGCTAAGATTGTCATCTGTTTCTTCCCTCCTATATCTTCCACAGCCAGCTCTATCTTGGACAGCAAAAGTTTCATCCATACCTTCCTCAAAGTCTCCACCGAATGGCTCCTCATCAAATTCCTCTCTCGATCTTTCGCGACCTCCTCGTCCTCGGCCTCGTCCTCCATGGAATTCTTGCCTATTTCTTGTGTTCGGAATTCCTTGGGAAACTTCTAGCCTTCCCATCCTTTGATTCACATGCTCAACTTGAGCACTAACCCGCTGTATTGACTCCAAAACAGCCCTCATGTCCACTTGGTCTCCACTCCCAGTAGCTCGGGCATCGCCATGGAATGCTACGGACTCTTCCTCATTGATCCTCAAGGGTGGATCTCCTCTTCTTATTCTAGAATCTACCATGTTAGTAAAATACTGCAAAAATAAAATAAATCCTCACAATATTCACTCCCTTACGTGTTTCACTCAAACAAGGTCTCGACACTTGTGCTTGCACACTAGTTTCGGTTTTTACCCTCTTTTAAGCTCACACACTCTTGCCTTTTTCCACTCAATGAATTATCTCAAAGTTCTAATTAAAAGACCCACAAAACAGCAATTAGATCACTAGTATGTTTTAATTAAACTTATCAACAAAACAGTAAGCAAAAATAAACAAATACCGAATGGAATGAAAATACCTATTTTCGGTTTTTCTAGACAAAATAAAGCAAATTAATGAGAAAATTTTGGAATTTTGAAGAACTGGACCAGATGGTAATAGATTATGAGTTCAACAACAAAATTCTATAAAAAGAAATTCAAATACGAACAAGAATCCAAGAGAACAAAAATATAGAAAAGTTGTTGGTTGTTGTTCTTTGTAAGTCAAGTTTTGTATCAATTCCTTTAACTAATTTTAATCCAAATAATTTAAGCATCCCAAATCCAAATATCCAGCAGCAAAAATAATTCCCCAGCAACTCAAATATTGAATAAATAATCAAAAAAAAAACCAGCAGCTCCAACAAATTTCCAGCAAACAAATCAAACTCCAACAAACCGAAATATTTTTCTTTTCTTTTTTTTCATTTTTTTATTCGGCTTTACCTCTTTTTTTTTTTTTTCTATTTTTTTCACTCACAGAACATAAAAAACTTCAGTAGTAAGAATAATTACCAAAATTGCAATTCCAACTCCAAAACAAACACCAAACCCGTGACCTCCAAATAAACAAAATGTGCAGTTTTTTTTTTTTTTTTAAATGTTGCTGCAAACTTCTTTTTTTTTTTTTTTTTTTTGGAATATATGAATGCAAATTTCTAAGACTAAAACAGCAAATAAAAATCAACAAAAACCAAAATTATCAAGAACAATGATAAAAGACAACCAACAAATTAGGAAACAAAAATGCAATAACACTAGGAAACCTAATTCAACTAGGAATGAAATTTTTTTTTTTTTTTAAAGATGCAGAACGTGTATGGGGATAGAAGCAACCTTAACCTAATGATAAAATTACAGAATAACACAAAAACAAATAAATCAAATAAAGATAGATCAAACCTGAACAAAATTTAGCTCTGATACCAAATGATACGAACCTAGGACGACCTGCTCCTAAACCCGTATTATATTAGCCCGGATCTTTAATTAAGTTCAAGTTCTAATGGAATGGACCTCAACCCCTAACCAACCTGTGGTTAGAAACCTTGGTATAATGTAGACGCCACAATAGGGGATGGAAAACCTATTGATAAGTCAAGCTAAAACAACCAATTCTCTAATGGTGTTTTAGGTGTTCTCAAAGAACAAAGAGATAATTAATCTCACAAGTATTTTTTTTAATCAAATCAAAGTTGTATTCTTATTGAAAAATAAGCCTTTAAATAGGCTACAAAACCACAAAATAAAACCCTAAAAATAAAGAAAAACCAGCCACCACACATAAAGAAACCTAGTTGGCTGAAACTATACTGCCTTTCCTAATCTAAGTTTGATTAATTAATTCCTTTATATTAAATTAGGAATTAATTAATTTACAATGGAAAGAATAAAATAAAAACCTTCCTAAAGTTATTTTTCCAGAAAATAAATAAATAAAAGCCAAAAAGTAATGGTAGTTTCCTAAAACAAAAAGTAGAATCAAATTAGGAAACTATAATACTAGCTTTTTGACTAAGTTGACTTTGACCAATCTTTGACCAAATTGAGCTCCAAATCAGCTTCTAGATGCTTTGTAGGATGCTAAATAAACTGAATATGAAGGCCCACAAGTTGCCCATGCTTGGAAAAATAAGAAAAGGCTAATACAGTAAAATACAGTAAAGCCAGCAAGCAATACAGCAAATTCGGCCAAATTGTTGAAGCTGTCCGTACAAGCCCTTTTTGATTGCATTTGAGGCTTCTTTAACTTGATTCCATGACCTATTAGGCATATGTATTGAACCCATAAAGCATTGGAACCATTTCATGCTTCTCGGACTCCAAAAATGTACCAAAACCGTCACCCGGGTCCGTATCGGCTTCCACCACTTGGATGCTTAGAATAGGCTTTGTATCTTCAAGTATGGACAAGCTCTATTGAGATTGATTACCCCCTGTATAAATACTTCCAGGTTGTCCTTAAATCTCTTAATTTGAGCTCTTGTGATTGGCCTAGTCTTCATCCGTGTCGAGTCAGCACCCCAACGGGTTATCGGTTAAGCGGGCTCGGGCGGAATCACATCAACAAGTGTTCCTAATTTAAACTTATCAATAAAACAGCAACTAAAATAATCAAATACCGAATGAATTTTAAACACCTAATTCTCTGCTTTTCCAAGCAAAAATAAGGCAATTTAACAAAGCAAATTTCGGAACCAATAAGAACTGGACCAAATGGTAAGAAATTAAGAATTTAAGAATAAAATCTAGGGAAAGAAATTCAAACACGAACAAGAATCAAATTGAACAAAAATATAAGAGAATTGTTGGTTGTTATTCTTTGTAATTCATGTTTTTGTATCAAATCCTTTAACTAATTTTAATACAATAGTTTTACACTCAAAAATACTCATATCCAGCAGAAAAATAAGATTCCAGCAACTCCAAATATTGAATAAATAGTCAACAACTCAGCAGTTTAAAGAAATTTCCAGCAAACAAATTTCAACACCAAATTCAACAAAATCGGCCTTTTTTTTTATTCAGATTTTCTTCTTTTTTTTTTTTTTTTAACTCATAGAATATCAAATCAACTGCAGTCATAAGAATTAACACCCAACATGCAATTCCAACAACAAAAACTCACCAAACCCGTGGCCTCCAACAACAGCAATATAAATTTGCAAATTTTTTTTTCTTTTGTAAATTTTATATATGATGCTGCAATTCCTCTCTCTCTCTCTCTCTCTTTTTGAATAAATGAATGCAAATATTTAAGAGCAAAAATAGCAAATAAAAATCAACAATAAACTAAATTAACAAGAACAATGATGAAAAACAACCAACAAACTAGAAAACAAAAAAAAATGGTAAAACAAATAACCTAATTTCGGCTATGTATAATTTTATTTTTTTTTTAAATATGCAAAACGTGTATGATGATAGAACCAACCTTAACCTAATTCTAAAATTGTAGAATAACGCAAAAATAAAGAAAACAAATAATATAGATCAAACTTGAATAAAATTCAACTCTGATACCACATGATATGAACCTAGGTCGACTCACGCCTAAACCCATATTACATTAGCCCAAATCTTAATTAAATTCAAGTTCTTATGGAAAAACCTTAACCCCTAACCAACCTGTGATTATAAAAATTGGTATAATGAAGATGACACAATAAGTTATGGATGCCCTATTGATAAGTCAAAACTAAAACACATACTCTCTAATGGCGTTTTAGGTGTTCAAAGAGAACAAAGAGAATTCTATCTCATAAAATAACTTCTGAATATTATTAAAGGTGTGTTCTTCCTCAAAAAAATAAGCCCTTAAATAGGCTAGGAAATAATAAAATAAACCCTAAAAACAAAGGTTGAATTTCGGCCAACATTAGGAAACATCAAGTGTGGTTGAAATTTCACTTTCCTAAATCTACTTTGATTAATTAATTCCTTATTTTGAATTAGGAATGAATTAATTTACAATGAAAATAATAAATAATAACTTTCCTTAGCTTATTTGTCTAGCAAGTAATCCCACATGTTGCCCTTGCTTGGATCAAAGAGAAAATGCCAACTCGGTGAAATACAGTAAAGCCAGCAACAAAATACAGTAAAACCGGCCAAACTCCCTCCTATGGGCACACCACCTGTTTGGATGCTTTAGCTTCTACCTTATTTTGATTCTATGACCTCTTATAGATATTCATTGAATCCATGAAGTGTTGAAACCATTTCTCGTTGCCTAGAATCCATATTTGTACTAAAATAGCTAGCCAGATCTGTATCGGCCTCCACTACTTGGATGCTTAAAATGGATCACGTATCATCGGATATTGACAAGCCTTTTTGAGAATTAATTACTCTCTATATAAAGGTAGCCAAGTTTTCCTTAAATTTCTTAGCTGGAGTCCTAGTGTTCGACCCAGTTTTCATCCGTGTCGAGTCAACACCCTAGCGGGTTGTCGGTTGTGCTGGTTTTGGTGGATTCTCATCAACAAATTTACAGACCCGTAACTTTTCAACCATAGGTCCAAATTAAGCGTACCACTAGTCTATGGACTTATATCAGTGACCATTTTTATATAACATATGGATCAATACCAAAATCTATGTAGATAAAAAGTTAACCCAGACTCATTCATCAGTCCGAATTTCATCTTGTTTTGACTATAACTTTCTATTCTTAGCTTAACAAACTCATATTGATGAGTACTTTGTCATTGTACCTCAGTCAACATGAAATTTTTTCCACAGTAAAAGTTAACTGTGGGATCCACTTGGTGTCAAAATTCAAATTTGGGGCATTTTCTCAGGTTGGGGTATTACACAAAACCTTTTACCAAATATATATATATATTCATATGTTCACAATATATATATATATATCAATCTACACACATGCTAGCTCTAAAATTCATACAATAATCCCATTCAAACACAATAAATAAAGACACACATACTAGATGAGTATTAGATGCCTAAAATATTGTGAAAATATTACTTGGATTGCCATAAAAGAAAATGAAAACACAGCTAGGATTCTAAGATCCCAATTCCACTTCATAACACAAGAAATATGAAAACTAGGCTATCCAATTGGACAAATTACATTATGAACTCATTTAGCCTAAAGCTCAAAATTGGGATTTTTCAAGATCTTAAAAATTAAGTGAAATTAATTATTTTAGTAGCTCCTCATAATTATTAGGAACCTAATTTTAACATTAATTGCCTAAAACTTGTCCAATTTTTGTCTAATTTCAACATAAATTCAATCCTAGCTCCATCAATGGCAACTTTTCAAATATCCCACAAAAATTCATAAATAAGGTACCAATAGAAAGCTAAGAGGATGAAGAACACGAAACTAACCTTCATTGGGCTCAATGCTGCCGGCATAGGCTGCAAAACAACCATGAGGTTTCAGCCAAACTCCCCTCCAACGTATCTCACAAACTATTTGGAATTTGGACGAATGAAGGCCATTATTGAGATCAAGGGAAAATAGAGGGTATAGAGTGTGAAATCGGACTGGGTGAGTCGAAGAATGGTGGAATTGCCAGAAAAATAAAAGCTGCCAATGTCGGCTTCGCCAGCCGAGACTGGGCTTATCGTCATCTGGTTGACCATGAAACTTGGTTGTCGAGCTCTATCACGATTGAGCTATGCCACGACCTATGTGTGTGGCTAATGGGTGGGCGGAAATTTATCAATTTCGGCCAATGAGAAGGAAAAGATAGTGAGAGGGAAGAGAGACAAATTGTTTTTGGGAAGGAGAAGGGAGAGAAGGAGATGGGTGCATGTTGGGGGGGTGGGGGAGGAGGAAAAGAAAAAGAAAAATAATAATAAAATATTAATATTATATTTTATTAGAGATGACATGTGGCATTTTATAAATATGACATGTGGCATATCCCAACTGGTAACACGTGTTACAAAACAAAGACTTCTTTAAATATTGTACTATCTGAAAATATCAATATCGAAAAAAATAGATACAAATTTACAAACCTATAACTTTTCAACCGTAGGTCCAAATTAAGCATGCTGCTAGTCTACGTACATGTATTGGCAAGTAATAGTATAGGAGTCAATGTTAGTCAAAATCTATATAAATAAAAAGTCAACATCGAGCTCACCAATCAGTTCGGATCGCATCTTATTTTGACCATAACTCTTTACTATTAGCTTCGATTTTGACACACTAGTAGTGTACGAACTCATGTTGACGAATATTTTGCCATGGTATATCAGTCAACATTAAATTCCTCTCACAGTAAAAAGTCAACCATGGGACCCAATTGGTCAACCTCAGTCAACCTTGGTCGAACTTGATCAAAAATTCAAATTCGAGGCAATTCTTCAGATTGGGATGTTACATAATTTGACATGTTTAACCATGGAATTTTTCTTAAAGACCATTAAAATTTGATTTTCCATTAAAAAATTAATTTAATTAATATTTTGATTTCAAAAACGTGAAGAATAAAACGAAGCTGCTTATAATAGAGTTTCTTTTCAATATAACTTAAGTAAAATTTATTAATAATTTAATATCACAATATGATGTACTCTACATCATATGTTGTAATATATAAAATTATAATATTATCACTAGGTTATATACATGTAGCTAATTTGCATTCTATATTTTAATAAAAAAAATTCAATTTATTTAATTATTCTAAATATAAAATTACCTAATGAAACCCAAAAAAAAAAAAAAAAAAAAAAGAGGTTGATGCAAAATTGCAAAATTTTGTAACAAACTATGAAAAATGGTAAAATAGTTAAATTAAGTAGAATATATATATTATAGTGATATATGATAAAATAATAATAAAGATAAAAGTGAATATTTATCTTTTGGATTAGGGGTGTATGTGATAATAACTATATTAGTAACTAAATGTTTTTTTAATTGTAAGGGTATTGATGTCCTTTTACACTACCACGTATGATAGAGGATTTGATATTTGATACCTCTCAATATAATTTGAAATAGGGGTAAATTTTAAAAGGTATATATGATATTAACCCGTTTGTTAATGTTTCTTGGTGTCTTTCTAATCCTGGGTGGTTAAAAATTATTACAGATGGGGCTGCTAATGGCTTGCCTAATCTGATTGTGGGTGGGGGTGTTTTTGCCATAATTATTGTGGATTTGTCATGGTTGCTTCATTATTCCATTAGGTATGGCTTGTGCTTTTGAAGCAAAATTGCTAACGACTATTTTTGCCTTGGAGCTTGGAGAAAAGTTTTCATGGAATAAAGTGTGGCTTGAACGTGATTCTATTTATGTGGTAATTTTGTGAAGGTCTTGATCTCTTTTGGTTCCTTTAAAGGTTCGTGCTCATTGGTTGATTTATTTAAAGTATAAATGTTAAATTAATTTTTACTCTTTATTATTCTTAGGGAAGGCAATTTAGTTGTGGATATTTTATCCAAAGTTGAAATAACAGAGTCTTTTGTTTCTTGGATGACGAGTTTGCTTGATTCTTGTTTACATGCTCATCATAATGACTTGGCCGGAGGACTTGTTTTTAGATTTCATAATTAGTTTGTATTTCTTGTATTTTTTGCTTTGGAGGACTTATTTTGGTCCTTTTAATTTTGTTTTTATTCATTTTCTTTATGCTGGTACTCTTTTTCTCTTTTAAGGTTTTCCCTTTTGGGATTTTTTCTCACAAAGGTTTTAATGAGGCCGGTTAAAATTTTAGGATTGTATTTGACCACTATGGTCTTAACTTTATTTTTATTTTTTCCATTTAATAATATATATGTTAGTTTGATCTTTATGATGTAGCAGGTGCCAACCTAAGTGGAATATCCTTGTCATTTAGTCTTTCTAGTAGTTTATTTTGATTATCATCACCATCATCACCATTATTATTACTACTATTATTTTGAGGTAGAAATTTTGGCAGTCATCCGTGAAGCTAAATTGCAAACTAGTTTCAATTGGTCGAATCTATGGTTTGAGTGTGATTCACTTTTGGTGTGCATTTATTAAGGCTAAATCTTTGGATGTTCCTTGGCATGTTTTGATCTGTTGGTCCAATTGCTTATAGTATTTATCCATTATTGTTTTCAAAGCGTGTCATATTTATCAAGAAGGAAATGTTGTAGCTGACATTTTGCTTAATCGTTGATCTTCCCTCCATCTTGTGCAGGACAGCATAATCTAGATATATTTGGTTGGTGTAATTATCATTTCTTATTAATTTTGTTTTGCTTTCCTCCTTTGTAAGACTTTGTTTCGTTTAATAAATTTGGTCTCTTAGTCTTGCTAGGGTACCAACCTAGTTGGAATTCAAGTGTGTCCTTGAGTTATCTGTTCTTCTTATTATTATAAAAAAACAATTATTATCATCATTATCATCATCATCATCACCATTATCATCATCATGATCATGATCATCATTATTATTATTATGATTGATTTATAATGGTTGCTTGGGTGATTTTGATGACGATAGGTTGTGGCATTTGAGTGGAATTTAGCTTCATTTGTTTGAGCTTTCAGTTTTTGTATGGTGTCTTTGAAGATGAATTTACATAGTATTTATCAAATAGACAAAAGGCTTTCTTATTCTGATATTTTATTTGTTGCAAAAGAAGTCTAAGTCTTCGTGGGTGGATATTGTGGACAAAGACGTTGAAGATCGGATTGTTTCATTTTCCCATGCTTTTATCCTTTGCGGTTAGCTTCTGCAAACCATAGTGATCAAACAAAGACTAATGCTGATAACACTATGAATGCTTCAATTGCATGTAGTGCTTATGCTGCAGTGCTGAAAGGAAATCTTCTATATCTATTTCATAGAGATGTTATATATGTTCCTCTCAATCAATCTACTTTACAGGAGCACCTCAAACTCTTGCAGATTCTTCTTAATTGAGCATTTAATCTTGTGTGAGGGAGATAAATGCTAGGTTAATGGAAATTTCAAAGCTAAGCTAAGTTTTATTTAGCAGTTGTCTTCTTGGAGTCCTATTGCACTTGGATGCATGTATTTTCGTCTTCTTTTACATTTCTAGGAGGATAAATGTCGTGTTTGAGCATTGGGAGTTCTCATCTTGAAGTTGATATACTTTGCCTTTAAACTTGGACCCTTCTTTTGATCATGCTATTCAAAAATCTACCATTGCTCAAAGTGTGGGTTTGCTTTTATATACTTAATTAGGTGTTTTTGCATCCCTAAATTTTATTGAATCTTGCTAGGGTGATTGTAGTTCCTATTTGGTTATAATGCTACTTTAAGTGGTGAGTTTGGTTAGTTCGCTCGAATCCTTATTGATGTTGATCTTGCAACTTGTCTCCTAGATGAGTTCTTCCTTGATAAAAATGGTGAACATATTGACGTTAAGCTTTATTATGAAAACTGTCCAGCATTCTACACTATTTGTAAGAGTGTTGGTCATTAGATTTCATCATGTTGTTTGGTTGAAAGACAACTTGAGAAGAAGTCCAAGGACAAGAATATTAAGTTTGCCCATAAGGATCCTATTATGGCTAAATAGGCTTATGTTTGGAACGAACAGGCAATGCAAATGGGTTATTTTCCTGCCTCGAGTTAAATTTTTAGTAATTTAAATTTGAATGTTGATGTTGAGGAGAACAAAAAAGATCAAACGAAATGGAAGATTGATGATGTTTTGGATTCTGAAAGTTATGTCATTGTTCTGAATTCCACCATAGTTAAAGGTTACTTTCTCTTGAAAGGTTTAGCTCGTGTTTTTAGGGAGCATTCATAATCAATGTATAAAGAATTTAGGAGTGGGAGATATTAATGTTCTTGTCCCTTTGGAGGTTGGTTCTCCAAATTTCTTTTTGGTAGTGGTTCCTCTCGCCATCAAATACTCAGACTCTAAGCATACATGGTGAAGTGGATATCTTCCAAAATCTTACATTGAGAGAATAATAAAAAACAAATTTGCTGGTCTCAATAAACCTGTTACTAAGGCTCCTACATAAATCTTTTTTTTTTTTTCAATGATTGTGTTTTATTAGAATTATAGAGGGGTTGAGAACGTGACTACTAATATACCTTCATGATTTTTATAATATTAATAAGCAAGATATCATTTGTTTCGCTGAGCCTATGGTTCAATTCTCTATTGTTCCTTCTTCATTGACATTCACTTAATCTGCTCATGGAGGCTGCTAATATTAGCCCTTCTATAGTAACCATTTAGGTTTTGGTCTCCTCATTTATTTCTTCGGTGGTTAGTATGGACTCAAATGATCAATAAGTTTTTATTTGTTTTAAAGAATCTTTTTCTAGTCAGGTTAGCACATTTGTTTACGCTTGTATTCTTTATTAGCAGAGGAGACTCCTTTTGTTTAAATTTCTTTCTCTTTCCACTGTTGTTGAGTCATAGCTTGTTCTTGGAGACTTTAATTCTGTGATATGTCCTCATGGGAAAATAGGTTTACACCCTCAGAAAATTGCTTGTGATGAATTTTTAGGCTATTGAGAACTCATAACTTTTGGAGATTAATTCTCGGGGTGCAAGATTCACTTGGGCTTGAATTAGTAATTATTCTTTTCTATAGAGTAAATTGGGTAGAGCTCTTTTATCTATTGCATGTGTTCATTTTTGGGAGGTGTAATGCCCTGCCATGAGTAAATATCCCCAGATTTGAATTTTTGACCAAGTTGACCAAGGTTGATTGAGTGGGTCCTATGGTTGACCTTTTATTGTATGCGGAATTTCATGTTGACCGAGGTACCATAGCAAATTACTCATCGACACGAGTTTATATACTAGTAATACGCCAAAATCAAAGCTAAGAATAAACAATTATGGTCAAATCAAGATGCGATCTGGACTGATCAACGAGCCTGGAGTTGACTTTTTTATTCATATGGATTTTGATGTTAACTCCTATACTAAGTGGCAGTGCTCATCGATATGAGTCCGCAGACTAGTGGCACATTAAGGTTGAAAAGTTATTGGTCCATAAAATTGTATCTATTTTTCCCCGAATTGATTTTACTAGGTAGTCGAATATTTAAAGTAGTTTTGATTTGTGCCATGTATCACTAGATGGGATGTGCCATGTGTTACATTTATAAGGAAGCAACATGTCATCACAAGAAAATGCCACGTGTCTAATTACTATTTTTTTTATTTTTTCTTTTCTTTTTTCCTTTTTCTTTTCTTCTCTTTCTTTTCTCTCCTTTTAGCATGGGCAGAAAAGAAATAGCAGCTATCTCATTTCTCTCTCTTCCTTTATCTCTTTCTTTCTCTCATGGTTGAAGGATCGTAGGCTGCGCTACGGCCGCCGAACAGCCACACACGCTGACTGGCATGGTGGCCAATAGCTGGGCAACCTCAGCCATCCAATTTTTAGACCTTTGGCTGGGAGAGGCACCGAGATTGGTTATCCCAAGTTGGTGACTGGCATCCCTCTGGTTGGTTGGTTTTCCAATAGTTCTCGGCCGTGAGATCGATTCCTCCCCCTAGGTTTTTCGATCCATTGACCTCAAAAATTCCAAGCCTTTTGTGAGATACATGGAGGGGAAGTTTGGTCGAAACTTTCCCACTATTTTCCAGCCAATCTTGGTGGCTTTGAGCTCATCTAAGGTTAGTTTTGTGTTCCTCGTCCTTTTAGCTTTCCATTGGTACCTTATTTGCGAATTATGGTTGTATTTAAAGAGATGTCATTTTTCAAGAAATTATTTTATTAAATGTGTAAAATTGAAAATTGAGTTAGATTGTATACATCTACATGTTTATGTACACATATGTATGTGAATGTTTGTAAACATATATATTTTGTATTTATGTGTGTGTGTGTGTGTATAAGTGTGGGTGTATACTATTAATATGTGTTAGCTAGATATATATATATATATATATATTGTGTTATTGGAATTTATAAAAAATGAATGTGTTTAATACTTAAATAAAATTGCTATTTAAATTTAGGACGCCAATTTATGTTGAATTAAATATGTATGGCATAGAATTTAAATCTTTGAAATTAAGGAAACTATAGTTTTAAATTGTTGTTAAATTATTGTTAATTTTATTGTTGAGGTTATCATGCATAATAAATGTATTCTTATGTATTTAATTGTATATGAAATTTTATGTGGTTTTAATGAAATTTTTAGTATAAATTGATTTTAATGGTTTAATATTAAATTACTGTGATCAAAAATATATTTATGCACTTAATTTTTTATTTATTTATGGATTTGGTAAAAGTGCACAAATTCGGTTGTATTTTATCAAAATTCGAATTCATAATATTATAAAATTTTATAATTTTTAGATGCACCAAACAATACTGGTGTTCTGTACTATATAATAATGCACAAGTTTGTATGACCATCCTGTAGATTTTTGTTTATTACGGCTACCTTGTTGATGAGAATCCACACGTACCCGCATAACCAACAACCTGCTGGGTGCTGATCCAATACTGATGAAGGCCGAGCCAATCACTAGGGCTCAAGTTAAGAGATCTAAGGGCAACCTGGCTGCCTTTATATAGGAAGTAATTAATTCTCAAAAAGGTTTGTCAATACCCGAAGATACAAGATCCGTTTTAAGTATCCAAATGGTGGAGGCCGATATGGACCCAGGTAGCTGTTTTCATGCAAATATGGACTTCGGGCAGCAAGAAATAGTTCCAGCACTTCATGAATTCAATACATATCTCTAAGATATCATGGAATCAATTCAATTCAGCTTCAAAGGCAATCAAACAAGTTGTGTGCGCATAGGAGGAAGTTTGGCTAGTTTTACTATATTTTGTTGCTGGCTTTACTGTATTTTACTGGGTTGGCATTTTCTCTTTATTACAATCAAAGGAAACTTATGGAACTCAATGATAATCCTACTTGGCATCCTACAAATGCATATGGAAGTTGATTTGGAGCTTAAATTGTTCAAAGATTGGTCAAAGACAGCTTAGTAAAAAAGATAATTATTTAGTTTCCTGATTTGATTTTAACTATTTGTTTTAGGAAATTAATCTTTTATTTGGTTTTATTTATCTATTTTCTAGACAAATCAACTTAGGAAAGTTACTATTTTATTATTTTTGATGTAAATTAATTAATTCCTAATCCAAAATAAAGGAATTAATTAATCCAAATTAAAATTAGGAAAGGTGTGAGAATCGGCCAACATTAGGTTTCCTATTCTTTGGTGGCCGGTTTTGTCCTATCTTTTTAGGGTTTTTTGTTTCATGTCTTGAACCTATTTAAGGATTATTTTTCAATGAGAATAGAGCTTGAATTTTTTACAAAAAATTAATTATGAGATTGAATTTCTCTTTGTTCTCTTTAAACACCTAAAACACCATTAGAGAGTGAGTGTTTTAGTTTTAACTTATCAATAGGATATCCATCACCTATTGTGGCATCTTCATTATACCAAGGTTTCTAATCACAGATTAGTTAGGGGTTGAGGTCATTCCATTAAAATCTGAACTTTATTAAGATCCAGGCTAATATAATAAGGGTTTAAGCGCGTGTCGACCTAGGTTCGATCACTTGTGGGTGCCATAGACCTGAGAGCTCGCAAGTATATTGCACAGTGAGCATTAGCTACTCCCCTTCTTGGCCACAGGTGGTTGTTGTGGATTAGCTCGTAGGTTAAAATCATGGTCACCCTGGTGAGGGTAGGCGAGTATAATATACAGTGAGCACCAGCCGTCTCCTCCCTTGCCACAGGATGGTTATCATTATGGATTAGCATGCATATATGTTTGGCCATCCTGTGGGCTATGGGTGAAAAGTATGGCAAGTATAGTACGCATTGAGCATCAACCACCCTCACAGTTGAAGGACGACTGTTTAGCCATGGCAGATAATAAGCAATTAGTGCTGTGGGATGCCAAGGTGATCGATTGTAGGTTTTTCTCTTTAAACTCCCCGTCAGGTAATACTTGGGAAACATGATATTTTTTGACACCGCTGGTATATCATATGGTGCATCAAGTATCTTTTCATGTATATCTATATAGACATATATACTATGTTATATTATGTTTGTATGTACGAGAACAACGATCCGACCGGTCCATGAGTAGTATAGCCTCGTTACTATATTGCCTACAAGTCTAGGGGATTGGATGGCCAATATGGGCAACTATCTAGGGCTATATTGGTTGCAGAGTACGACAACAGCTGATATCATAAATCGCGTAGCATGTTATATGGTATCGTATGTACCTTTGATATGAGTGTGCATATTACATAGTTTGTTTATAAATTTAAAATATTATTTTATCTTATGTTACCATATGTATTCATGATTTGATTTCCTAATATTGTTATTATTATCTTTGTCATTATTATTATTATCGTTATCATTTATTATTATTATTATACAATAGCCATCGGACAAGTATGATAGCCTTTGGGCAATTATTAGTCTTCGAGTAAGTATGGAAGCCTTCCGGCAAGTATGTTAGCCTTCAGGCGAGTTATGCTATTATTGTTATTAATATTATTCTTATTCTTGTTATTTTATTACCCTCCTATCTACATTATGTATGGGTACGTTTATAAAACAATATTGAAATATAAGACAGTACTAAGTGGGTGGTCTAGACAGACGTGAATATCTAAAGGCATTTTTTTTTATTAAATTATTTCTAATGTATATGTTCTTATATTTTTGTTGAAGTGCTGTCAATTGTGGAATTATTTATAGTAAGGTGTGAGGAATAAGGTGGCACTTTTAGGAGTGCATTTTTTGTGCAGGAAATTTTATGGCATGTCCAATCCTTAGGGGAGATGCTGCCTAATTTTTCATAGAAATGTCCCGTAGGGTTTCCCATGGGATTAGAACTTATTTAGGATTCCAAGGAAGTATCCTGGATGGACCTTAACAAGAGGTCTTTTTATGTACTAATTTGCCTTGTCACTCATTAGACCGTTGTCCCTTTTTTTGTTATTACTCCGTATAACAAGGATCGAGGCTTCTATAGGGCTTGAGCATGATTCTTTTCTTTCAATGATGTACATTGTTTAGAAAGGTGTTGTTGTTGGCATTTCCATTTAGAGAGTTATGGTTAACTTTAAACATTTGGAAAGGGCTTTGAAAACTTCATATTGCTAAGTGTTTAGTGATTTACATGCTGATTCTATTGCTGCTCATCTTAAGCTTTCTAAAATTCAAAACAGGTTTGAGGTTGTTTTCTAAGTCTCTTTTTCAAGATAAGGTTAATGGTCCTATTGCTTGCACCACTTCCTTTTAAAGTAGGAATTAATTTGGAGAGATTAATGTAAATTCAAATGGGTAGTGGAAGATGATTGTAATACTAATTTTTCCACTCTATTGTGAAGGCCCAAAAGTCACAGAATTATATTGATTCTTTATTAGTGGATGGTGTTTTTACTTTTTATAAAGGGTCTATTCGAAATCATATTGTCAATTATTTTAAAAGTCATTTGAATGAGAGTCTTGTAAATTTGCATATTGAGGACCTTGAGCCGGTTATTCTTATAAACTTGTTCAAGACTCTTTTAATTGTATGTTAGCAGCTATCCCTTCATATATGGAGGTCAAAGCCATGGTTCTGACAATGGACTCAAGGAGTGCTCTTGGTTTGGATGGCTAAAATGACTTATTTTATCAAAGGGCGTAGCGTACTGTTGGGCAAGATGTTTATGGGGCTGTTTGCTTTTCACTTGGGTTTCTTGGTTCCAGTTTCAACGCTAATTTCCTGTTGCTTACTCCAAAGGCCTAGCAAGCTGATTCTATGGATAAATATCATCTTATAGTTTTAGGAAACGTTCTATGATTGGCTTACCAAGATTGCTCATAAATTTGTTTTTGGCAATCAATTTAGGTTTATCAAACGCCATAGCTTGGAGGACTGTATTATTGCAGCTTCAAAATGTGTGAATTTGATGGACCAAAAATGTTTTGGTAGCAATTTAGCAATGAAGACTGATATCCAAAAAGCTTACGACATGATGAGATGGACTTTTATTCTTTCTATTTTATGTCAATTTGTTTTTTCTGCCATCTTTTGTGATTGGATTCTTATTATCTTCTAGTTTGCTAGAATTTCTTTTTTTATTAATGGTCATACAAAGAGTTACTTTTCTTATAGTAGAGGTATTCGTCAAGGGGCTTCTTTTTCCTTAGTTTCTTTTGGCATTCCTGATGATTATCTTAGTCGAGTTCTAACCAACTTTGTGGACCGAGATCTTTTGTCTCTTATGTTTACTACTTAGGGTTTTGTTGATCCTTCTCATCTTTTTTATTCAGATGATATTTTACTTTTTTGTAAGAGAAGTATTAAAAATGTTTCTTTGAAGTTTTTGCTAATTATGCATCGCTTTCTGATCAGGTTGTTAATTGGTCAAAATCTTTTATGTACTTTGGTAGCTTTTACAGTGGCAAGGCAAGCACAAGTGATTTCTAAAATGAACATGATGTATGGTTTCTTTCCTTTCTCTTATTTAGGGGTTCCTCTTTTGAGACTGTTTGCAAATAGAATTTTAGAAAAGTTCAATTCTTGACACAACTGAAACTATTTATGGCGAGCCGCACTTATTTAATATGTTATCTCTACTATGTTTAACCATTCTTTTATGGTTTAGGAATGGCCTGTGGTCTTCTGAAGGAGTTGAACAGGGTTATTAGGAATTTCATTTGGACAGGTTCCATATTTTGTCATAAAATTGCCATTGTTTTCTAGCCCACTTGTTGTTTGTCTTTGAAACTAGGCAGACTGGGCATGCACCTTAAAAAGTTGGAATTCGGCTTTACTTCCAAAATTTATTTGGAGATTCCTTTTTGTGAATTCTGCGCTCTTTTTTTTCTTGGAAGAAATATTTTTTGAAAAGTTGCAAATTCTGAACCAATTCTATATGGGTTCTTCTATTTGGATATTCTTGAGACAAGGTTATGACTATATTATGTAGAATAATAGATGGTTAGTTGGTCATCATTTCAAAATTAGCTTTTGGTGTTATAATTGGATTAGTAGTCTGATTTGTTAGATTCTTGATGGTCTAATTTCAGATTATAAAGATTAGGAGGGTCATTAATGTCTTCATGTGGAGTTTTGGCTTTGCTTTCTTTATGTGTCTAACTTAATTGATAAAAAAGTGATTGTTGATCTTGTATATAAATTAATTTGGCTCCATCCTACTTTGAGTGAGCTCACTTGTCACGGTTTCTATAGATTTTTGATGGCCAAACCTCTTGTTTCCACATCATGGACCAAATTTATTGGTTGCGCGTTGTTCCTCCTTCAAAGTCTTTACTTTGTTAGAGAATTTTGCATAACAGGTTACATACTGATGATAGCCTTCAGTAGGCCAGTTGGATTATTGGATCTTGATGTGCTTTATGTTATTGCTCTAATGAGTTTGTACATTATTCGTTTATTACTCTATGTTATGCTTGTCATATTCAGGTAACTGTTTTTTTCAAATTTTGGTATTTGCATCTCTGTGCCTGATTCTGTATGAGCCTTTTTGGTTAGTTGCATGAATGTTGATTTTAGTTCTTATCTAAAATTTGTATGGACAACAACTATCCTTTTTGCCTTTTTAGCCAGTTGGTTTTCTAAAAACTCTGCTAAATTTGATGGGCATTCTATTCCTTTTTCAAGATCTTTGCTTTTTATATGGAAATCAGCTAAGGAGGCAACGACTTTTAAAATTGGTTGTATGTGAATTTTGTTTCTGATTTGCAAGTTCTTCGAGGGTTTGAGGGTTCCGGGTATTCCTTCTAAGTTTCGCAAGATCATTTGTATGGTTTGGCTTGATCTAAGGTCAGGATGGATTAAGTTCAATACTGATAGAGCAGCAATGGGATCTCCTGGTAGTGCAGGTTATGCTCAAGTCTTTCAAACTGCTCATGAATTTGTAAAGGGTTGCTTTCACTCTTCTTTGGCATTGTTTCTTCTTTGGAGGCTGAGATTTAGGTGGTTATTATAGCTATGGATTTTGCTAAATTTTTTTCAAAAATGACCATTCTATAAATCAACAATTGAAAAATAACAATATATATTTTTTTAATAAATAGCCATTTTTTTACATATTCGGATCAAAATACCCTTCAACAATACAATTTGTTTTTTTTTTTTTTTGTTTTTTTCTACTTTCCCTTTCAAAATGTTTTGCGCCATTGCTACTTGTCCTTCATGTTGTCGCTACTAACTCATCGTCGTTCAATCTCCAAGGCTATTTGATTAAGAGCCACTTAGAGGCTGAGGAGAGCCACCCAGAGCCAGAGCCTTCTCCCAACATCATCATTGTCCTCGCCGTCATCATCCTCGCGCTGCCATGTCGTCCAATCTCATATGTTTTTCGATTGAAAGCCATCCAGAGACAGGGCCTTGTCACAACATCAGCACCATCGTCGTCCTCACACCGTCGTCGTCCCACCAAAAGCCAGAGGCAATCTTGCACTGCCATCGTCCTCATACTATTGTTGTCCTTGTTTCGTTTTCTTTGTCACCATCATTCAATTTCAGGTGCATAGTGTCTCTGATCAGATAGGAAATTTGCAAAGAAATTAAAAGTTTATATAGAGTCCAAAAGGATATGCACATAACCTTTAGTAATTAAGACCCAGACTATATATATACACGAAAATATGAAGCGACCATTAATTTTTATTTTCTTTCTTTTTTAGCCGTTCTCTGATTATTATTATCATTATTATTATTATTATTATTATTTTGGGTTAGTTTTGGATTTTGAATTGATGAAATTGGGCAGGCACTGAATTTGGCATACAAATTAACTCCAAAGGAAACATTGAGATTCGTGGCCTGAGAGCAGCTTGCGAGGCCAGTTTGAAGAGGCTTGGTGTTGATGGCATTGATCCTTATTACCAACATCAGATTGAAAATTTTGGGTCCCAATTGAAGCCATGGTCTGCTCATTTTCTCCTCTTTCCTTTTAATCAAATTTCATGATTTCCTTTTTCTGTTTCTTTTGTTCCAATTGTTTAAGTTTTTTTTTTTTTTTTAATTTCTCAACTATATATATAAGTGTATAACCTGGTTATGATTGAAGAAATTGTTTTTGGTGTTGGCATTGTTATGGAGAGTGTATATGTAATTACATTGATAGGATTGAAATGCTTGAATTCCTCCTTCGTTTTGTGCTTAATTTGAATTTCTAAGTTATAGATACTACATCTGTATTAATGTTGTACTTTGGTACTATATATATATATATATAAACATGCGGAAATTCTATGGTGAGGACGGTCCGCATAAGGACCACAGTATTAGTGACGGTTTTTCATAGTATTAACGACGGTTTCTTAGAAAATCGTCACCAATACTATGAAAAACTGTCACCAATACTGTGGTCCGCATGAGGACCGTCCGCACCATAGACGGACTGTATAAACATGATTTTCATCTTTAGGATACCTATTGTATTTTCCTTGAATGGTTTCCTTAGAAACATTCAAAATATACGAATTTCTCTTTCAAATAAAGCAACAGATGGTAAAAAGCTACGACCTATAACTCTTTATATTCCAATTGCCATCCTGTGGTGTAAAAAGCTTGTTAAGAATAGCCTACCACTCAAACAATTTTTTGTTTTGAAAATATGTACCGAAACTAAACTGTGTGAGCTTGATCTATGTTATACAATTGTCTTTATAACTTGGTTGGAATATTCTGACCAAGCTCACAGATTTCAATGTTTGAATTGGCTCCAACATAGTGGCAATGTCCTATATGGTATAATTAAAAAAAAAAGAAAAAACAAAGCTACTCCAAATTAGAATATAGTAGACTATGATCATGTACTGCAGCCTTTTCTGTGAATAATCTGTATATATATGTATATATATATATATATATATAGAAAGTTTGAAGGTAGAGAACCCTAGCTAGCTAGCTCATTATAGCTAAAACTAGGTCAAGCTACTAAAAAGCTTATGATAGATAAGGCATCAATGTAGCAACGACTTAACTAAATGCATCAATGCGCATGCCCATATATATATACATATAACTTCCTTTTTTGGTGTAACTTTTGTCTTTGTGTTTTGTGTGCGTGAGTGAGAGAAAAACCTGTGTGTTTAACTTTTCTTGAGGACTTTCAAGAGAATCATTAGATGAAGCTTTGCTATCCTTTACTGCAATCATATGTCATTAGCTGAAGCTTTGCTATCTTTTACTGCAATCATATTAAAAATATATATATATATATATATTTATGAAAAAATGAACCATTTTAAACTTTTCCTCACACAGACAATATCAGAAATTCGGCTTTAAAAAGTTACTATTGAGTCAATGTTAATCTCTCGCAAAAAGTTGTTAATTAGCCTATTTATCCTAGTTTAACCAAATGAGAATGATTTGAAAAAAAAAATGATCAAAGCTTTCAAATTAGTAGTTATATTGCTGATGCATATCTTTTCAGTTGTAATACTTTTGTCAATTGAGAAGACCTCTCCTGTTATGGTGTCTGGAAAATTTTTCTCCAATTGAAAACAATTTCCTCCTATCGAAAAACAATTTCCTCCTATTCGAAACAATTTCCTTCTGTCAGGAATCAAGTTCGTCTCGTCAAAAATAAATTTTCTCTAGTTGGAAAATCATTTCTGACAAATGGATAAACATTTCCTATGGCGTGAATTTTTTCCTGAACTTTTGAAATACCATTCATTTGGTAGAAATTTTTCTACATTTTTATAGATTTTCCTTTTTTCCTATTTAATATGTTATATTTTCTTTCAATTTGTTTAATAATTAAATATATCTTATAATTAATTAAATGTAATTGTTTTTTAGTAAATGGATTCGAAAAAGCAACCACTATTTATTTGAAGGTTTTGGGACTTGGAGATATCTAGGATGAAGGTGAATTGTACGTCAAACTTCTGCAAAGTTATGTCAAATATTAAGTTCATGCTAAATCCGGCTCAAAAAAAGAAGTTCGAGAATAGTCATTTTGGCCACTTCTTGAAGGCCAATGAGATATAGTTCAGTGGCCACACTATAAACAACATGTTATATACGCAATGTATTTGTAACGATAAGGATGCAGTGGTGTTTGATTTTGGAATTTCTGGTGCTAAATTTACTTGTAGAGAGTTCGCATTAATTACATGTTTAGAGTTTGGTCATGAACGCGATAGGCAATTTAACCACTCTACGCATACTAGTGACACATATTTTGGAGGAAAGTGAAAAGCTACAAACTCATAGATATTTGAAATTTTCATGACTACATAATGTAAAGATGATGATGAATGCGACAATGATAGGTTGAAGTTGGATGTATTAAATTTCTTTTAGATAGTCCTACTTGGTAAGGAAAGCGTAGCTATCACATCCCATATGCATTTATAAATGGTGGATGATTTAGAATATTTCAGCAAATATCGATGGGGTACATTATCTTACATAACTACCATCATATCTCTAAAAAGTGATTTTGAGCATAGAAAGTCTATTGCACAAGTCGAAGATATATAATGTTTGTGGGTTTCCGTTAGCTTTTATGGTAAGTTTGTAAGACTATAAATTAAAGTTTTTTTTTTATCACAATTTATATTTATTTATTTATTGTTTGACAGATTTTAGGGATTTGAGACTATTCCTTTATTAGTTGAAACCTTTGAAATAAGGTGCCGGATATTTTAGCTCCTCGAATTCTAACCTGGCATATTTCACAAGTACCAAGATTTGAAAAGGCCACATCTATATTTCATCATCATGATGTAAGAAAATAATAATTATATACATATATATTTGTTGTAAAAAATTTGACCTCATAAGTAATTGACACAAATGATTGTTGGCATTGTTGTCTTATTTATTTAGTCATATATATATATATATATGTAAAAATATACTTCTTTTTTTTTTTTTGTAGTAGTTGGTGGTTGGTATACTGGATGCAACTAGATGAACTCTCATATGTTAGCAAAATTGCTTGGGATGTACATCAGTATACTAGTTCATATGGTTCTACACATGTTGTCGGAGAAAAGTTGCCACAAGATGGCAGTGCTAAAAAAAATGGGGCTATTTCACATAAGACCAGTGGAAAAGATATGAAACAAAAGCACATCAATGTGGAAAATGATAAGGTGAAAAGAAGGAGGCAAATAAATGATACGCCTATGGACCATGGTGATAATGGTAATTATGCTAAACCATCTACATGTCATTCTTCATCCTCAGCTATGCGAATTAGTTACCATGATGGTGTTGATACACCGACTCCACAGCAATTGTCATCCTATGATGAGTTTCGTATAAATTGTGTGAAATTTTTTTTATTATTCTTGAACCTATTAATAATGATTGTTTTGTTTAAGTACAAGAAATGAAATAAAGTCATAGTTTCACTTTTGTTATTTTATCAAATCTATTAGTAATGATTTTTTAGGTATTTTTGAGAGATAGATTAACTTTTCTTGAAGGTGAAGTGGCTGGTATGCATCAAGATATTAAAGACTTAAGAATCTCTATGTTTAGGGAGCTTGCAACTTGCAAGGTTGGAGACTAAAATTGATAGGCTAATTGAGCACCATGGAGTGCGAGTTTAGGTAATAATTATGCTTATTAATACATATATTTTTTTTTATTAAACGTGTTTATTATTAAAACTGATTGTGTTTATTATTGACTTATTTATGAGGACAATGATAACCAAAGGCCATATAATGATTGTCCAAACTTTAATTTAGGGGGGTTGGGCAATTTAGGAGGTGATGACACTCCAAGATTAGAAGATAAACGGAGAACAAATTTGGGAGATGATGCCACTGTCGGTTTGGGAGATGGAATGAGAGTAGAAGTTGAAGGTAATGTTGGATTAGAAGATGAAAACAAAGAAGAGTTGGAATGTGATGCCACCACTAGTGATAGACAGTCATGTCCATCAAGTTTGGGTGATGCATAAAAAAGTATTGAGATTATCAATATAGTATCTCCATCGAAATTTTCCACTAAAAGACGTGCTAGAAAAGTAATAGCTGCTAAATAGTTGACAGAGATTGGGAAACATGGTAGGAAGGCCACAGCTACTATTACTACTCCATATAATGTTGGATGCATACATTAAAAGCCACAATGCACATTACCTCGATCATCATTTGATTTGAAGTTTGACCCATACAGATCAGTACCCATTAAACTTGCAAAAAAAATTGATCAATATATGAAGATGTTTGATCATGTAGCAGAGGTGGACATGAACCTTTTGTGTGTGGGTAAAGACTTTTTGATAGGCTTTTAACCAGTGAATGGTAACTAATTCATGATGTAATTGTGTTTTGGATCTAGATTTTTATTTATTAGTTTGCTAAAATTTCATGGTTTTTAAACCTGCATGGTTGTAATTTAAAATTAACTTGTATTTCAATGCAGTGTATGGATGTTATGCCTTACTTATTCTAAGCACCTGCCAATCAATTCCCCAATATTCTTGATTCTAGTTTCAAGATGATTGATGGTAGATTTTGGATAAGTAATTAACTTTTGTGGTTTTTGTATATTAAGTTATTTATTATTGGATTTTCCATTCTAGGAAGGGATGGACAAAGTGCATACTTTCTTGTATCATGTATATTTTACTGTATGATGAATCATTGATAATCAATTTTCTTGTAGGGATATACTGACATGTCTAATAAAAAAAATTTAATGCCAATCCATCTAAATATATGTTACCAGATGAAATGCAATCATGACAGGACCCGCCCCGAGAATCCTCCCAGGACCTCCTGTGTCCTGCCTAGCGAATTTCCACTGGACAATTCCTAAGAATATCCAATGGAACTCCACTTGAAACATAGACAATGAACACCAGCAATATCAATAATACCTCAATATATAAATATAAAATAAATCCATAACAGCATAAGTCCACAACTGGCTTATAGTACCATAGGTCATAACTACACACATAACCAATATGGTTTCTAATGAGTCCAAAACATAGATCAGAGCATTCTAAAAGTGTTAGCAAAGTTTAGAAGTACAAATAAGTAATCAATGAGTCCTGAAAGATAAAGGTAAGATAAGAAAAGATAAATACTGCTAATGTCGTGGAAGAACGAAGTGGTAACTATGAGTAAGGTAGACTGCTATTAGCTGCCTGGACCTAGGGGAACGAATTTAAAACAAATAAAACGTAAGATTAAGAGATATCAGTAAGTGGAATAGTATAATAAAAAAAATATTAATTTATCCATAAAAATCTTTCTCTCAAGACCTCTCGTTCAACTCATTTGAAACCCAATCTTGCACCCTCATTTATTTCATAAAACCTGATCTTGCACCCTAATTTAATATCATAAAATCAATGCTCAAAAGTATAAAAAAAAAAATGAACAATCAATACAATATCACAAAATATCTTAAACAAGTTATAAATTTTGAGCATAAAATCTTATAAATATATTTCCACGAAATAAATATGAAAATGCAAAACTAACCATAATATTTGAAACCAACAGTATATTCAAACGTATACCATGTACCATTCGATGTACCAGTCTATAAACTGTGGGATACACCCACCTCACAATCCTTAATATTCGAAAGGAATCATGTAAATAGTAAACTATCAAGATGTACCCAACCTCACAGTCCATGGCAATAATTATCCTATGGGCTAAACCCAACCTCACCATAACATAGCAATAATAACCTGTGGGATAAACTCATCCTCACGGTCCGTGGTAATAATATCTTGTGGGCTGAACCCAGCCTCACGATACCATGGCAATAATAACCTATGGGATAAACCCAATCTCACGGTACCGTGGCAAAACACAGCACAATGTAATATAATATAATATAATACTGATCCAAGATATTGGATTACATGGTACATTAATTTAAAAATAACCAATACAGTATCCTTAAAACAATCTTGTAAGATCATACATACTTTTCCCAAACGATACTGTATCATAAATCATAATTTAATATTTAAATTCCACCGCTTATTTAAATATTTCAAAAAAAAATTCAAATCATCATTTCATGTAAAATCCAGAAATACCACAGTGAAATATATTCACCAATAAATCAATTTTAAGCATATAAAATTTTGAAATACTTGAACATGCTTAAAATCATAAAGTTTACAATCTGCTTTCTCAAATTAATCATTTTTTGAAATGATTTAAAATCTCAATTTAAATACAAAAATATTTAATTAAGATATTTCTCAAGGTCACTATGAACTCATCAAAATTAGAAATCATTAAAAACCTTATTAAAATCAGCATAAAATGATAACTCGTGTAAGTAAAAGTAGAAATTTTATATGCATAAAGTAACCATTTCAATCAATTTATATATACGTCAAATATCCAAAACACATATATATATATATATATATATATTATTCTATATACCCAAAACATTTTAAAAATTATAACCACTCACAGAACTGCAAATGCTCACTTTTGCTCTCTTGCAGGACCACCTCCAGACTCAATACGAGTGTCTATAATATAATAAAAATATTCCTCAGGCTCCAACTAACTAAACCAAAGACACTTATATGACCCAAATGTCTAAAATTAATTTTTAGTACTATAAAATTACATAAATTGGACACCGGACAGTCCAATTATACCGCATGTCCTTAGGATCCGATACCAAAAATTGGAGATTTTCACCCGAAACCTAATCTTTCAAAATTGAACCTCCAAATAGGTCCTAATAATATCCAATTTCACTAATCCAACTCCAATTTTAACCAATTTGACTAATTTTGTCCAAACACCATCCTCATTTATCCGATAATTAACTAATTGATCCAAAAATGGAAAAATTATCCAACGGCATCCAAAATTCACAAAATTTATATCAAAGGAAAGCCCAAGACAAGGAACCCATCAGTATACTCACCTCAATCCAAAGGTTCCTCCGGTGGTTGGAAAACTCAGTTGAATCTTCGGCCGAACTCCCCCTTGTCATATCTCTCAAACGGTGAGGAATCTGGGAAAAATAACCACGGAAATGAGCTCAGAGGGTCCAAAAATGATAAAATAGGTGTATGGATTGGCCTGAAACGGTCGAAAAACACAAAAATCTTGTGACCCACCTTGTCGGCCACTGCCAACTTCGCTGGCCAGATTCCGGGGCATCCGACTGCTGTTCACCATGAAATTCGTGGCCAAGCTCATCTCAACGTGGGCTTCCTCCCTGGATGGTGCATGTAATAGGTTGGTGGCCTAAATGGGTAAAAATTGTGATGACCTATTTCGACGTTAAACAAGTTGAAATGACCCTATTCGGACCCACGGGTCTGGCGGAAAATTTCTCAAGTTTTGGGGATGAAAAGGTATTTCGGGCTTTGATTGTGGCATGCCTATCGAGGCTTATATAGAGCCTTGGGTCACTAACAGATAAAAACTGGGGTCTGGTTTGGACATTGATATAAAACTTATGCTTAAAAATTTTCAAACAATAACTTTTTATCCATAACTTAGAATTTGGCATGCCATCAGTCTATGAACTCGTATCGATAAGATCTACACAATGATATCTTAGTCAAACCAACAATATTGACCATTGAAAAAGTCAACTTCAACCCACATATTGTTCACTTGGTCAAACTTGGTAAAACTTAGTCAAACTTGGTCAAACTTATTAAAACATGTGTATTTTGATACGATTGTTACAACCTACCCCCCTTAAAGAAATTTCATCCATGAAATTCATACCTTAGTTTTGAAAAAGGTGAGAATACTGGCTCCGCGTTTGATCCTCTCACTCCCAAGTCGCCTCCTCGACAAGGTAATTTCTCCAAAGAACCTTCACCAAAGGTATAGTCTTGCTACGAAGCCTTTTGTTTTCCCTTCCTAAAATCTGCATTGGCCGCTCCTCATAAGACAAGTCATCCCTCAACTCAAACTCCAGTGTCTCCAACACAAGCGATGGATTTAAGATATAATTGCGAAGCATGGAGATGTGAAAAACATCATGGACTCAAGAAAGCTCCTCCGGCAAGTCAATCCTACAAGCCACTGAACCTATCCTCTCTACTATCTCATATGGTCCAATGTAGCATGAATTTAGCTTCCCTTGTTTTCCAAAACGTACTACACCTTTCCAAGGAGAGAGCTTCAAGAATACTTGATCGCCAACCTTAGACTCGAGATCCTTCCTATGCATGTCTACATAGCTATTTTGCCTGTCTTGAGCTGCTTTCAAGCTAGCATGTATAATATTGACTTTATCCACCATCGCTTGTACAATTTTAGGGCCTAGAAGTTTTCTTTCACCTATCTCATTCCAACATAATGGAGTCCAAGATTGTCTCTCATACAATGCCTCATAAAGTGACATATCGATACTCGAGTGATAACTATTGTTGTAGGTCAATTCTGCCAAAGGTAGGTACTCATCCTAATTTCTCTTGAATTGTAGTACACATGACCTCAACATATTCTCCAAGGTCTAACTAGTCCTCTCAGATTGTCCATTGGTTTGAGGGTGAAAAGCGATACTCAAATTCAACTTGACACCAAGTTCATTCATTAATCTCTACCAAAACCTCAAAGTGAACCGTGGATCTTTATCAGATATAATGGATATTGGCACCCCATGCAAGCTCACTATATGATTCATAAAGAGTTTTACGAACTTCGGAGGAGAAAACCTCTCATGAATGGGTAGGAAATATGCGGACTTGGTGAGTCGATCCACAATCACCCAAATACTGTCATGTCTCTAAACTGTGGGGGGAAGCTTGAATACAAAATCCATCATAATGCACTCCCATTTCCATTCTGGGATGGGTAAGGGCTATAGGAGTCCAGAAGGCTTTTATCTTTCCGCCTTCACTTAGTGGCAAATGAAACACTTGGATACTTACTCAACAACTTCTCTTTTCATCCCTGCCAACCAATAATACTTTTTTAAGGTACGGTACATTTTAGTGCTTCCAGGGTGCATAGCATAGGTAGAAATATGGGCTTCTTCCAGTATTTTCCTTTGCAGCTCTTCATTTGCTGGAACATAGAGCCTAGAACTAATCACCAAGGCTCCATCACTTCTAATAGCAAAGTCTGATTGTCCCCTTCTTCAAATTTTCTTCCCATGCTCATGAGGTAAGGGCCTTTGAATTGAGCCTCAAGAACATAATCCATAAGTATCGGTCGTAGTTGAAAGCTAGCAAAAAGTGCTCCTAAAGTATGTGTCCACAAATCAACACTTAACTCTCTCAACTCAACCATCAAAGGAAGTTGTATTATCTGCACATAAGCTAGTGAGCATGTAGATTTCCAACTTAATGCATCAGCTACTACATTTACCTTGCCCGGATGGTAGTCAATAGCACAATCATAATCTTTGAATAACTCCATCAATCAATTCAAAAGGAAGGATTAGAACTTAAACCTAATTTCCCTAAACCAATACCAATGCCACCAAGTTAAGACTGAGATCGTTCTTTTCGCCTTTGATTGCACTTCTAGTACTTACAATCATAAAATCCATATTCCTCATTGATTATCCAATTTTCTTAACCTTGACAAACATATTTCTTTTAACCAAATTCATCAAAGTCATAAAATAAAATCTCTCATGCTTAATCTAATGGAGGGCTTTAGATTGCTTATAAAGCCTAAAAGAAATCCTCAAGATTTTCAACACCAAAGAATATGAAACTAAAAGATTAAGTCCAAGTCTTCTCGTCATCTCAAATATCATTCTTGAGGAAACCTCAAGTTCTTCCAATTTGAAAAAACTCCAAGAATTTATATCTCAAGCAATAAAGAAATTTAAATCTTAATTCTAATATCACAATCAAATACTATGAACTAGTTACTAGATCCTCAAACCATAAGGAACCATTCATCACTTTCTTATATCTTAGCTATGCCCTAAAAAATAAAATAAAATAAAATAAAATAGTCATATTCCTTAGGAGATTAAGTTATCATCAAGAATATCAACCACCTTAGATCCATAAAATATCAATGGAATAAAACTCTCAATCTCCAAGAAAATAAAATATCAAAACTAAAATGTTAAAAAAAAAAATCATCACCCAAAGCAGATGCCACAAAACGAACTTATGAAATTTACAGTTTAGTTCTCAACAAGTTGTCCTACATCACATCAACCAAACTTTATCTGTACCAGATTCTAATATTAAGATCTTAATTTCCATGAAGCGAAAATAACCATCCTTGAACATCTGGCTAGGTCAAATGATCCCTCTTGTGGAGGTGAAACTTTCCAAGTGACATCCCAATGGAACTGGAGTCATCCTAATGGAACTGGAGTCATCCCAACTTGTGCAACATATTCACATAAACCAAAGAGAGTGTATGGCCCTTGAGCCAATAAAATATATCCATCATTACCAAGCATAGATAATGTATCTATCACAACATCAATGTGATCTAGACTGATCATAGCATATACCGTACCTCTGGTAAGTTGTCGTCCATTCTGTCCTCTACCTTTGGCTGTGGATGAAGACTGTTGTCCTGTGTTGGTATAACCTCCTAAAGTCTGGCCTATTCATGTATCATGCACTTTATACCCATCAGTCAGCTGAAATTGCGCATCCGGCCTTAAAGCTCCAGCATGCCTATGCCCTCGATAGGGCAATCATTTTTAAAGAATTCCGACTACCTGTAATGAAAGCATGATCTATCCCACTGGCATTATCCATCATAAAACTTACCACATAAGCTATTCCGGCCTACAGATCTCTAAAAATAGTTGCTACTGTTATTCACCATCCACTATCTTGAACCCTGAGTGGGTGTCTCAACTTCAACATCGTCATCTTAACAAAGGTTGGAGGACAAAACTCAATGTGAAATGCAATTTTGAACTATGTCTAAGGGTGACATCTCCTAGTTCTTTCATATGTCCACCATTTCCTTAAGTCTCCCTCTAGTATAAAGCTAGCTAATGTGATCTTGTCCTCATCCGAACATTGCATAGGATCTATGGAGCCATCATAACCCACTACTCTAAGTCTATGAGCCAAATTAATAGAATACCTATTAAACCCACTCCTCTCAAATGATCGAGCCAGGCGCTCAATAAGATACTCCAAATAAGTGGATGCATCTGTACTTCTAGCTGTAGCATGCTGGCAGCCACATCTACCTCCTCGCAACATCAAGAAAAAGTTCTATGTGATAGAATTGGTCAAAATATAATTAAGACCAACAAAAGGATAGGTACAGAAGGCAAAACACAGGATAAGTTGTATAGCAATGCACAACCCCAAGGAATTTAGAACCGAAAGCTCTAATACCAAGCTGACAGGACCCGCCATGGGAATCCTCTTAGGACCTCCCATGGGGTCCTGAGTTGCGAAGTCCTACTGGACAATTCCTAAGAATATCCAATGGAACTCCACTTGAAACGTGGACAACAAACACCAACAATATCAATAATACCTCAATATATAAATATAAAATAACTCCACAACAGCACAAGTCCACAACCGGCCTATAGTACCATAGGACATAACTACACACATAAATAACATGGTTTCTATTGAGTCCAAAACATATATCAAAGCATTCTAAGAGTGTTGAAAAAGTTTAAAAGTACAAATAAGTAATGAACGAGTCTGAAAAGGTAAAGGTAAGATAAGAAAAGATAAATACTACTGCTGTCGCGGAAGAACAAAGTGACAACCGAGCGCAAGGTAGATTGTTGCTAGCTACCTGGACCTAGGAGAATGAATTTAAAATAAATAAAACGTGAGATTAAGAATCCCAAAGAGTGAAATAGTATAATAGAAAAATATTAATTTATTTCCATAAAAATATTTCTCTCAAGACCTCTTGATTCACTCGTTTGAAAAGTTTTCCGTTTAAAAATCATTTCATAAAATCCAATCTTGCATCTCAATTCAATATCATAAAATTGATGCTCAAAAGTATAAAAAAATGAAAGATCAATATAATATCACAAAATATCTTAAACAAGTTATAAATTTTGAGCATAAAATCTTATAAATATATTTCCCTGAAATAAATATGAAAATGCAGAAATAACCACAATATTTGAAACCAACAATATATTTAAATGTATATCAGTACCAATCGATATACCAATCTGTAAACTGTGGGATACACCCACCTCATCATCCTTAATATCTGAAAGGTATCGTGGAAATAGTAAACCATCGGGACATACCCAACCTCATGGTCCATGGCAATAAATATCCTGTGGGCTGAATCCAATCTCACTGTACCGTGGCAATAATAACATGTGGGATAAACCCAACCTCAGGGTCCATGGCAATAATATCCTGTTGGATGAACCCAACCTCACGATATCGTAGCAATAATAACTTATGGGATAAACCCAACCTCACGGTCTGTGACAATAATATCCTATAGGCTGAATCCAACCTCACGGTACCGTGGCAAAACACAACGTATTATAATATAATATAATATAATACTGATTCAAGATATTGGCACTACATGGTATATTAGTTTAAAAATAACCAATACAGTATCCTTAAAACAATCTTGTAAGATCATACATACTTTTCCTAAATGATACTGTATCATAAATCATAATTTAATATTTAAATTCCACCGCTTATTTAAATATTTCAAAAAAATTCAAATCATCATTTCATGCCAAAACTAGAAATACCACGGTGAAATATATTCACCAATAAATCAATTTTAAGCATATAAAATTTTGAAATACTTGAACATGCTTAAAATCATAAATTTTATAATCTGCTTTCTCAAATCAATCATTTTCTAAAATGATTTAAAATATCAATTCAAATACAAGAATATTTAATTAACATAATTCTCAAGTTCACTAAGAACTTATCAAAATTAGAAATCATTAAAAACCTTATTAAAATCCGCATAAAATGATAACTTCTGTAACTGAAAGTAGATATTTTATATGCATAAAGTAACCATTTCAATCAATTTATATATACGTCAACTATCCAAAACACACACACACACACACACACACACACACATATATATATATATATATATATATATATTATTCTATATACCCAAAACATTTTAAAAATTATAACCACTCACAAAACTGTAGATGATCACTTCTGCTCCCCTACAGGACCGTCTCCAAACTCAACATCTCGTCTATAATATAAAAATATTCCTCAGTCTCCAAATAACTAAAACAAAGATACTTGTATGATTCAAATGTCTTAAATTAATTTTTAGTACTATAAAATTACATAAATTGGGCATCGGACAGTCTAATTATACTGCGTGTCCTTAGGAATCAGTATCCAAAATTGGAGATTTTCACCCAAAACCTAATCTTTCAAAATTGAATCTCCAAATAGGTCCTAATAATATCCAATTTCACTAATCCAACTCCAAATTTAACCAATTTGACCAATTTTGTCCAAACACAGTCCCAATTTATCCGATAATTAACTAATTGACCCAAAAATGGAAAAATTATCAAACGACCTCCAAAATTCACAAACATTATATTAAAAAAAAACTCAAGAGACAAGGAACCCATCAGTATGCTCACCCCAGTCCAAAGGTTCCTCCAGTGGCCGAAACACTCGGTTGAAGCTTCGGCCGAATTCTCCCTTATCGTGTCTCTCAAATGGTGAGAAATATGGGCAAAATAACCATGGAAATGAGCTCAGAGCATCCAAAAATGGTTGGATAGGTGTATGGGTTGGCCTGAAATGGCCGAAAAACAACAAAAATTCGACGACCCACCTTGTCGGCCGTTGCCGCCTTCACCGACCAAGTCCGAGTGTGTCCGACCACCGTTCACCGTGAAATTTCATGGCCAAGCTCACCTCAACATGGGCTTCCTCATGGCTGATGCATGTAATAGTTTGGTGGCCGAAATGGAAAAAAATGGTGATGACCTGGTTCAACGTTAAACAAATCGAAACGACCCAATACAGACCCACGGATCTGGGGGAGAATTTCTCAGGTTTTGGGGATGAAATGGGTATTTTGGGCTTTGGTTTTCTGTTTAGCATACCTATCGAGGCTTATATAGAGCATTGGGTCACTAACAGATAAAAACTGGGACTGGATTGGACACTAATATAAAACTTGTGCTTAAAACTTCTCAGAACCATAACTTTTTATCTGTAGCACAGAATTTGGAGTGCCGCTAGTCTATGAACTCATATCGACGAGATTTACACAATGATATCTCATTCAAACCAAAAATATTGACTATTGAAAAAGTTAACTTGGACCCACATATTGCTCACTTGGTCAAACTTGATTAATCTTAGTCAAACTTATTAAAACATGTGTATTTTGGTACGGATTGTTGCAAATCGTATGTTTTAGAGCTTCGAATGAAGGATTTTAAGCCATGGAAAAATGTAAATCATGTACAAATAAAATGTCCCAATGGTTTTATGTTCACTGTTTATTTATTTATTTTCTTAATTGTCTCATGTATTATAGTTATTGATGCCCTTGAATAAGTAAAACATGCATTAGCTTTTAGAACACATAGATTTAAAGGAGTGACGTATGACTATATATGATTCAAATAAGGCTGGCAATTTAAACAATGGGGTAGCCTATTTTAAAAAATTATGCTACATATTGCCTTACTTATTGCGTTATGCCTGCTTATATGAGGAATTATTTGATCTTGTGGATTTTGTTGATAAGTTCACCCATGCATTGGCATAAACTTGCCCTTAGCAAACTAATGGGTAATTAATCCAACACTCACACGTTTGTTAATTATATTTTAGCTATTAAATATGGTTGTAATTATGTTTTGTTTTGTTTTAATAATAAATTTTTTTTAGTGGTGACTATGGGATTTTTATACTCAAATGCATGGAGTTGTTGGATGCCAAACTACTCTTGAACTTCACACAAGAGGACATATTGTTATTCAGAAAGAAATATGCTCAAGAGGCTTATAATAAAGAACTTAATATATGTGTTAAGTAGTGGATTTGCTAAATGCTTTTGTTATTGGTAATAGGTTGTGGAGTTTGTAATATGTAAAGTTTGGCAACTTAAGTACATAGCAATCCTAATCTAGTGGATATAGTTGGTTTTTACTATTCGTGGTCTTGTGGGAACCCTGGGGAAATTAAAGGATGTAACAAGGATGCATTTATAAAACATTGAAATACCATTTTTGACTAACATTTTAATTTCCCTAATGGCGTTATACAACACTTTCATTGTCCACAATCATATGTGAAATTTTAAAATTCTATTTTCACAACATAATAAATTAGTACCATGGAGTAGAATATATATCCATGATACAAAATAATTGTGAAAAGATATAAATTTAAAATGCAGAACTATAATACACTAAATTAAAAATCCCTAATGCGAAGCATTTCCATTGGCTCTGCTAGTCTCACGTACATCATAGGATGATGGATTCGTACATCTGCCTATAATATCCAACACCACCGCACCAGCTACATTTATGTTGAATAACATCTTCACCTTAAGATGGTATGCATTGCATCCTTGGCCTACTGGCTCACCTATGAGTCCATCTCGGTGGAAGAATAATACAACTTGACACATTATTTAGAGCATGCTAGTGCTTTTCATCTAAAATAAGATAAATGGACTCGGTATAAGCTGCACAATATGCATCCACAATGTAGTAATGAGAACACATGCCATAAAAAGTAATTTTACATTCTATGCAAGTAGCAATGCAATGATTAAAGGAAATTGATCAAAATCAAAGACTGTGTATGAGCATGGTTTTGATTGGAGATTAACTGCACCCGTCAAACTCTTATCTTCCATAACAAACTCACATGTATTAACGGCCTTCACATACAACCTAATAGACTCTAAACTGTAGAGTTTTAATTCCTCTTCCATATGGTTAGTCATAAGCTTTGTCAATTTTGCACCTGCATTTCGTCGTTCATAAAACCACCTTTATAGCAAATCTCGTATGTGCTCAATCAATGCTATTATTGATATCTTTCTAGTATTTAGCAAAATACTATTCATGCTTTCTGTGAAACTGGTGGTCAAGATAGTGTATCATTTACATGGAGAAAGAGAATGTGCCACTTAGTAGGATCACATGCTTGGATGTACTATGCAGCCCTACTGTCTTTTACCTCAATTTGCCTCATAGAAAACTCAAAACTTTTAACCAAGTATGTCTTATCTATGAGCATGAAACATTGTATTATCGTATCATCATTTTTTGCATGTCCATGAGCTTTAATATTTTTGCTTATGTGGTAGGTGCATAGGCTATGGTATGCATTAAGAAAGATTTTGCATATTACATTTTCAATAGCTAGGTGTTTATCACATATATGCTCATTCATTCTCTCCATCTCCAGTGTCGAAAGCCAAATGATATATTTGCTTATTGCCATCCATGCCCGCTGCAATATACATGTATCCGTTGTGTTTCCCTTTCAAAGTAGTCACATCAATAGCCAATACGGGTCTTATGTGGGATATAAATCCCCTAATGCATGCTCTAATTACCATAAAAAGTTATACAAAATAGTTATTGTTGTCTATTTTAATACTTATTAGAGTCCTAGGATTCTTTGACTCTAACTCATAATAATTGGCAAGCAATTTAATAAAATTCTCTTCTAGAGATCCCCTAACACTGTTAAGTGCATATTCTCTACCTCTTTAGGCTTTATTATAGCTTATCTTCACCCCATATTTTCGTAGAAAGTCATGTTGAGTTTCTTTGGGTTTGTAAACATGTATAATCCTTTGATATTTAGATTTGATACATTGCCTGATAACTCGACTACTCGCCTGCTTATGTGCCCGATGCATGATATCTAATGAGTAACTATGCACATTATCAAAAATTCTTACAACGAATATTTTTTCCATTTCTTAATTTGATAGCACGCAGTTGCCATTTACAAGTATTTTCAAAACAACAATCTCATATCGCTGTGTAGTTAACCTTGTCATCTTAAACTCTTTATTTGCACGCATATAATAAATTCTCAATTTATTCAGTAACTCACGTTTGTTACAAAATATCTGTCCAACTATAATGCTCTCACAGCTTGTAAACTTTGTCGAAGCTATGGCTATAGAATCAATCCTGTTGTTCGATGAAAAGCGGTCGCTTGTAGTATAATGAACCCTAATATCATGAACTCCTTTATTGTTCATTTTAGGATGCATATCATTGTTATTGTCTCGCAACTCATGTTCAAATTTTACATTATTATGATCAACATCATCCAAGTTAATACTAACATCATCCCTTTCTACATTATAGTTCTCATAATTATTAATATTATGCAACTTCTCATACTCCTCTTGGTTAAGAAACTGTTCAGCAGAATCATCTCTAACATCAACTCCTTTATAAGTGTTAAATGATGTCCAAGACCCACAGACATAAATTTGATCTCTAAACTGAGTTTTAGGGACTACAATGTCCTGAAATGTAGCCTCAATAGGTTCAGATTCAAGAACTTGTGTTAGAGAATACCAACTAGAGGACGAGTAAAAGATAAATGGTTACTCCCACTATCCGAAGTAAAGGCTATTTCATGAACTTTTCTAGATACTTGTTCGACTTTGGAAATTACCTCAACATACAATGGAGGTTGCATCATCGTCATCCTTCCATTCCTTACTTCTTGAAGAAACCATTTCACATTCCTATCATTGCGTATTTCTGTATGATCCAACTTTTTTGTACATCGTCCATATAGCTATTTTAGTTTTACCAAATATTCATTTTGGTTTATTTCAATAGAATTGAAAATCTTATCCTCAAAATTTGATTTTATGCTTCTTTTACCGATAGAGACTATTATATTTTTACCATTTTGATTCCCCCCAAAGACCACCATTATTTTTCACCAATGTTCCATCGTATAAAACCACAATTATAATATCCTTATATTCCACTTCATTGCGAAATTACATGTATAATGTTAAACTAAATTAAAAAAAAATTCAAAATATGAATAATACTAAGCAAACATACTAATAGTCTCAAAAAACTGATTTTTTTTTTCCCTACCAAATCTAAAATTTTCCTACAGTGAGGTGGTGAAAAAGAGCCAAAAATTAGCGAAAACTGGCAAACTAGTGAAAAATGGTGGAACTTCATCTTTTTCACCCATTTTCCTATGGTTTTAATGGTTTGGCGAATTTGCAGATCTACAAATTTTTTTCCCATTTTTCACACCATATGTAACCTAAGTAACTTTAGATTCAAATATAATAACTCATAAACTAATTTGATACATACCCATATAAAAAAAATCCTTAAAAAAATAAAAATCCTTTTGACATAAATTTAAACTTTAAGAGAAAGAAAAAAAAAATTTATTTACCTGAGTTTAGCTCCAAAAGTGAGAAAAATACAAAAAAAGAGAGTAGAAAATAAGGAGAAGATACTTTGTGGCAAAGACGAAGATAAGAACTGAAACATGTGAGAAAGGGGGAAAAAGGCAAAGGGGAAAAATATTTGTTGCTTTTCAATTTTAGCCAAAGGCATTTTGTCCTAAAATTGCTATTTTTTTTAAAAAAAAAATTATTATTTTTCAATTGTTGATTTGTAGAGCAGTCATTTTTTTAAAAAAAATCCTAAATTTTCAAATTTTATAGTAGGCCATTTATATTGTAGTGTTTATCTTGAAGCTTAAAGTACAGTCCAAGCCCAGATCCATCAATGAAGTGGTACTAATTAATATTTCTATAAAGCAAGAATAAATAAAAGCATATTAAAAATCATTAATTCAGGATATTATAAGACCATATTAATGACGATGACAACATATAAAATATGAAGACCTACACAACAAGACCACTTTAATCAACAAACAAAGAGCCACCGTACGAAACATACATGCATCACATATCGATTGTCTTGGATATTAATTAATCATTATCATCTTCTGTTGCCAATTAAATTCTAAGACTGAATACCAAAAGAAAATTAAATTCCAAGATTGTTCATTTTCATCATTTTTAAAGAAGATGAAATTCTTAGGGGATGTCTTGTTTACAGGTTTACTCTAACCATAATCACTGGCAATGTTACGGATTATGGCAGTGGGAAATTGCCTAATCTCACTAAGTTTTGTGAGTTGGACAAGAGTAAGTAGAGATATATTATATTACTTTGAGTGATTGAATTGTGGAACTATATATTATTATTATTATTATTATTATTATTATTATTATTATTGGATATATACTGATCAAATGATGACATGAATTACTAAAGGTCTCCTTACTCCTCCAAACGTCTCACATATGAGATTTCTTAGTAAATGTCTTTGTAAGTTATAACCCTTTGATATCTTCAGTGTCTGGTTTGAGTGGTATTCACCCTAAAAAAAAAAAAAAAAAAACACATGTTTGGTTTAAGTGATCCAATTATTGAATATAATTGTATTTTTTATTAATTAGTTTTTAGTTTTTGGTTTTTTTTAATTTATTTTTCATATTAAAGTTTGGGAATTCAAACTTTGGATCTTTGCCAGAGGAATTAGATCGGGATCCTCTGCTATAATTTTTTCTGTCCTTGTCTATGTTATTATTATTATTTTTTAATTCCAGCTATATTTTTCAACATAATCTAACAGTTGTAATACACAACAGATCATTTAACTGCACATCGCTCCCAGTGAGCAATAAAACTCAACTCATGTCATGTGTGCATGTGATTTTTTTTTTTTTTTGGGTTCCATTTTCTTTTTATTTTCTTTTTATTTATTTTTTTAGATTTTTTGTCTAAGTATAGCGATTTCTAAAAGATAGAATCCCATTAAAGGAAAAGAAAACAAAAGAAATAGTTGGAAACCTGGAAGATTTGGAGCTTATAATTGAAGCCTATAAACCAATAGTAGTCTCCAACCCAATGAGAAAAAAATCCCCCTTCTAGTTTGAATAAATTTTGATTTTTTTTTCTTCTGTTATTTTTATTTTTATTTTTTATTTTTTGTTTCACAAAACCTCAAGCTTTCCTTTCCCATGGCCTAATAGCAGAACCAAGAGAAAAATACATAAATAAATAGAAGATAGAAACTCTTATAAGGCAAAAACAAATGCAAACCCATCCTCTTACAAAAAAATAATAAATAAATAAATAAATAAATAAAAAGATGCAAACTCATTAAAGCTTCCAATCTTGATTCCAGCGGCTTCTCTGTTTCTTTAGAAATTCTATCTCTATGGTAGATTGAGGAACTTAGACATGAGAAAGAAAGGAAAAAATCACATGCGTTACATATGAGTGAGATAAGTTTTAATGATATGTGTAAGTCATGTACCATTAAATGGATGTGTTTTGTATTTTGGTTATAGAGTGTATTGAATTTAGAGTTTAATAAATTTAAAATGAGTTAACTTTTAAATAGTTTGATAGATTGTTATATAATTTTATAGATTTCATATAAAATTTGTAACAATCTACTGAAATTTTTGGAATTAAAATTGGATTTTATTGACAAGTTTTTTCATAATTTTATTTTTTAAAATACTTTTAAATCATTGAAATTTATTATTTTTTAAAATTAATAGCTTTTTTAATACATCTACATTTCAAAAAAATTTTACAAAATATTAATTGAATATACTTAGATTTTAATATATTTTTATAAAATTTATTAAAACCTAAATTGAATACAACACAATTTATATAGACTCTTTTAAAATCTCAATTGAATATCTTTAAAATTTTAAATTCTTTTAAAATCCTCCATACTCTAATTGAATATAACTCTAAATGATTTTGAAAACAATAGTTATGATTAAAAGAATAGCATACATAGACCCGAAAAGCATAGAAGAGGATCTAGATTCATAGTTTTACAGGTATATTATCTTTCCTTTAAAAAAGTTGACAATTAGTATTATAAAATTATCATTTTAGCCTTGAAGCAATTCCAAAGATATATATGTGCATATAAATTAAAAATAAAAATCCAATTGATAAAATAATCAAGATATTCGACAGAAAAATGACTAATTAAACTTTATATTAGCGAAACTTTTAGATAGTTTAGACGCGGACTAAAAATTGTAGGACCGGAATTTCTTATCTCCTTTTCTATATCTAACCATGTTCCATCAATTACAAATTAACATATCATTTAAAATTTCACCTCATCTATCCTTATTTCTCCTTCTCTCTCCGTTGGCTTTCCATTTATTAACAATTTTATTGAATGTTATGAATTTTATATTAATTTATTTTTTCCGAAATAGCTATCACGTTTTCACCATTCTTTTTTTTTTTTTTTTTTTTTTTTTTTGGTTTTTTCCTTCCTATTCTTTGAAACCCTTAGCCAATTTTTCTTTTTCTCCCCCCAAAATGCTTTCCTCAGCCACCATTATTTATTATGCTAAAACATATTCAACCAATTAGAACAATTGATAAGCTAATAAAATCAATTTTCAGTTTCTTTAAGACCATTCGTATCCTTACAACGAGAACAGTGTTAATGGTTTATCGTATGACATAAAAAAGGTATGGGAAATGTGGGAGAATGATGGGGTAGGAAGCGTTTTGAAAAAAAAAAAAAAAATGCAGAGAATTTCAAATAAGAAGAAAATAAATAAATAAAAAAGATTAAAAAAACAGAGAGCAAAGTCAGCAAATATGAGTTAAAAATTGAGATAAACGGAAAATATGTGGAACTTTTAAATGAGATGTGCTGCCATAAAATAGAAAGAAAAGGAGAGAAAATCTCCATTTAAAATTGAAAATTAGAAAATATTTAATAAAAGTAAGCAAAGAAAAATTATTAAAAAAATAAATAAATGCTTATGGTGGAGTTGAGTCAGTTGACCGAGCAGTCGATATGCACATGGTCTGCGGTTTCCTCGTCACTCCTTTGAACTCTCACACCTTTGAAACCAACGCCGGACACAGAGCGTGGCCAGATAAGTGCCATCAGTTCAAACTGAATTCTATTTAACGAAGGGAGGACTAGGTTTCTTGGCTGTTTCAAAGGGGCCATCATTATTAGATGAACTTAATTATTTTTTTTATTTATGGTCTAAGAAAAAAACATATAAAAGTACAATTTTTTTTTTTTTTTGGGGGCTGTATTGCAAATCAAACTAATTAGAATAGTTATTAATTAATTTGTTTTCTCTAATTTTTTATAAATATTTTTTATTGAAAAAATAATTATACTTTTTGAGGCAAAAGGAAAGGAAAAATTTTTTTTGCTTTTTTTTTTTTAATTTCATTACAAATAAGTGCAATGAAAGCTTGGAAAACAAACTTGCAGCTTAAGTTCTCTCCAATTAAAACAAAAATCAATATAAACAAGTAATTTTCATTTTAATTACATTTAGTTATGTTATTGACTAATTGTATTAAATAATTATAGTTTGCATAAAAATATTATATTAAAGAAATTAATTAAATAAATATTATATTTCTAAAATCTTATTAATGAATATTAATAATTTATAATAAATTTGATAATAAATAAGTGACAAATGAATAAAAAATTAGATAATTGGGAAATAAGTTAAAGCCAAAGTAAAACAAAAAGGGGAGAAAAAGCAAAAATACTAGTAATGGAAGAGATGATGTATTACAATTATACTTTTTGGGATAAAAATGTAAATTAAAAAAAAAAATTTGAGGGGCACTTGCGCCGGGTGGACCCAATGTGGGTTTGTTTAGTTAAGGCAAATCCAAAAATGTTTAGATAAAATTTTCTCTTGGTTTTATTAGTAAACCTATGATAATAATTAGAACAAAAATATTATTATACGGGTATCCAAAAGAACACCAATGATGTGACCTTCAAACGTATAATCGGTAATCAAGTACATATTATAAATATGATTACCACATGCATGTTTCCGTCGCATGTGAATATCTATTATAATAAACGAAAGCAAAAACGGAAACGCCTACTCAACAAAACAAAACCATTCCTTTGACTCTGACCTTTAAAAACTCCGCGAGAGAACAATACGTGATGGACAAGCACCTTTTGGGTCAACTTGGACCTTTCAAATTGAATTTGGAGTCAAAACTGAGATCTTTTTTCCCACGTAATATAATCTGTATATACATATATACAAGCAAATTTTAGCCCTGCCCTTCCCATGATTAAGTGTGTGTTTGCTAGAAAGGACGAAAAGGAAAAGAAGAGAGAGAGAGAGAGAGAATGGAAATGGTGGAGGATGTTGTGATAGTGGGGGCAGGGATCGCAGGATTAGCCACAGCCGTGGCACTGAAGAGAGCGGGGATTAGATCCTTGGTTCTTGAGAAAGCTGAAGAGCTCAGGACCACTGGTTCAGCTTTGACCCTCTTGCCAAACGCCTGGCTCGCCCTTGATACTCTAGGCGTTTCTCATAAGCTCACCTCCCTTTATGCTTGTAATGATAAGTAAGCAAACAATATTATCTTTTCAATTTCAGTTAATATCTTCTTTATTTCCACATTTTGGGCCTTCCATATATTTCTTTCACATATCATTACAAAATGTGTAATCATGAAAAATTTGTTTGTAGTTTGTTTGCTATTCTAGCTTTGTCACAAAAAGTATATATTTAGTAACATTTGTTACTGTTTTAGTGACAAATCATTTTTGGTCACAAATTTATATTTTTAGTGATATTTTACATTTTCTGCTATTAGGTTTATCACTATATATTAAATTTATTGTTGTGTAGGTGTATCTATATTAGATCAATTTTCTCATTCCATAACATGTGAATATATATACATATATAGTTCTATGCATTGGAATTAATGAATATTATTTCGTTGATTAAAGTTTGCGATATGAAACTGGGATTAGTATTATAAATGACATTTTTGGCAACTGTTGTTAGGGTAAACGTGACCAATGTTGATAGTGGAGCCGTTCAAGAAGTTGTTTTGGGACGAAACAATAATGGGTAACTAAGCACTCTTCAAACTAAACTTTTGTATGGCGAAAATTATTATTGATGTTAAATTGGGACCATATCTAGTATAAATAAGAAATTAATAATAGTATCAATTTTTATATGTCAATTAATACTGCAGGCACAGAGTAGTACACCGGAAAGTCTTACTGACGACTCTTGCAAATGAACTGCCTCATAGTTCAATCCGATTCTCTTCGAAGCTCATTGCCATGAAACTCAAACACAAGAAGGTTCATCAATTTCTGTAATTCACTTGCAAGATGCAACTACCATCAAAGCAAAGGTACTAATTAATTTATATATAAAAATTTGAAAAACTTTCAAAGATTGTTATAGTTTGCTGCTTTGCCAGTGCCTGAAGCTTTTCCAAATAATTGTTCAAACACTATCAAGGCCTGCTTTTGAGCTCCAAAAGCCAGAAGCATATGTGCAGTATATATAGTTTAGAGTTGTGGGTTGTATATATAACATATGTGCACATGTGATAGGTGTTGATAGGGTGTGATGGGGTGCACTCAGTGGTGGGAAGATGGCTGGGATTAGGTGAAGCAGTGGATTCAGGTCGATCAGCAGTGAGAGGGTTGTCCCTATATCCTCATGGCCATGGACTCAATCAAGTTGTCAACCAGTTCCTAGCTGCAGGTATAAGGGCTGGTTATGTTCCTATAGACGATACACAAGTTTATTGGTTCCTCTCTCTGCCAGTCTAAAGGTATACAATTACTTTATTTTCAACCATCCAAGTTTTAATATTACATACTCATATCCAGACCATGGACAATATTTTTGTCCCATATCGACCTGTTATGGATAATAGGTTAGTAATAGCTGACTTATTATCGGTAATAGATTGATCATGTAAAAAAAATTTTGTCACGATCCTGGATGAGATGACAACTATGTACATATATATGTGTATAAAATTTGTACCATTATTTTTATTTTTTAACCTTGTATATAATGCTTATTTTCTATTGCAGTGGAAGAACTAGCAACAGACCCAAAAGAAATTCAAAAAGAAATAACAGAAAAATTTGCCAAGAACTTCCCTGAAAAATTCAAAGATATAGTGGAGAACTCTGATCTTTCAACATTGTCATGGGCTCCATTGAAGTTCAGGTATCCATGGCAGGTCCTATTTGGAAACTTATGCAATAAAAATATCACAGTCGCTGGTGATGCAATGCACCCCATGACCCCGGATTTAGGACAAGGAGGTTGCTCGGCGCTTGAAGATGCAGTGGTGTTGGGAAGGCACATTACCACATCTTTTATACAAAATGGATGTTTTATTGAGCCCAAAGAAATGCCCAAAGTGTTAGAAAATTATGTTCAAGAAAGAAAAGGGAGAGTCACTTTCTTGATCACCGGGTCGTATATGTCGGGGCGGGTTCAACAGGGAGGCTCTGTGTTGAAATTCGTAAGAGACTTCTTGTTTTACAAGTTCGTTTTTCCTAGGATTGCTGGTAAGGTTATGAATTATGATTGTGGGAAATTGCCTAGTGTCCCAGAATTTGGTGAGCTAGACAAGACTAAATAAAGGACTAGAGGTATAGTTTTGAGTGATTGAATTGTGGAACTATATATGTGTATATATATTGATATTGTAATAATTATTGGATATATACTGACACAGAATTATTCTTAATTGCATGAAGGCTTAACTTTTTCTTAAAGCTCCTATTTGCTTGTATACATTTGGTCATTATAAAACATGTAACCTGTACTTGATGATGACAACTCCATTTGTCCGATAGAAAGTAAACATACTATTGGGGCAACGTTCTCATTTTGCACATCCAATCCCATTTGCCATTCGGGTGGCAAACACTACCTCTATTGGAGAGGGAGTCCATATTGATTATTATATGAGGAGGATTTGAGCAGAGACCAAGTGGGTTGTGGACTAACAGAAGAAAATCTTGCATGAAAAGTAGTTAAACGATATAATTTCCTAAATTTTGGCACTTGATGATTGTGTCAACATATAATGTAGACTTGTATCCAGGTTGGTTTGTCATTTGCTTGTCAATAAAGATTGCTACATCTATATCGGTAGTGCAAGAAAACAAGCAATAAATTTGGAACATTAAGCAAGAAAAAAAAAATTGCATAATAGATTCACATTTCTCCAAGTCCAAACCTCTTATAAACAACATCCTTCAGATCATACAGTGTGTAATTCTTTCGTATGTATGTGACTTTCATCTTTGAATCTTTAAGTAACAACACTTCCTTTTCATTTAACATCCATTTTCCATTGTATGATAATTAAATCAGAATGAGGTCCATTTTGCTGCAATTCACACGAACATTTAAAAATCAAGATCATTATACCAAACTAAAACAAGGCAATACAAGTTTAATAAACCACCACGATGGGGTGAGAATCATTTAAAATCTACCCCACCTTATAAAACACACCATACCCAACCATGGCAGGGTATGTCATCTTCAACCTCTAAAAGACATTGTTAAAATTTTTCATCATTCCCGAATAGTTTGCCTGTAGACCAACTTCCAAATAAACATATAGCCAATATATTTACTTTTACATCATTATGACAACAAAATAGCAAATCACCTTGCTAGATTTGGAGTTGTATTTGCTATTTCTTATAGACAAAATAATGAATCATAATAGTTGTTTTAGCTTTCCAACCGTAAAAATCAGAATTCGTCGATTTATTGGTAAGGTTTTAGTACAATCCGAGAAGCTAGTTCAACGAGGTTCGTAGGTAATGTTTTTGTACGCTCTACTAATGAAGGTTCTAGCAATGAAGGTTTTTGAGGATATGGTAGTACAGTTTAGATTTAGAAATTGAAAAAGGAAAAAAATAATAATAAAAAAAGCAAAATGCGAGAGGATGATAAGCATAAATATGTGTTTTGAGAAAGGTGGGCATTGACGAAGCATGGGCACTCTTCGTTTTTTCCCTTTAAAATAGAAAGTTTCATCAAATCCCAAAATAGAATAAAAAGTGCAACCTAGTATGACCTCTTTCTTTCTTTATTTTTTTCTAAGAATTTATTTTTTGAAAATGAAAAACGTGGCGAATGATGTGTTAAAGGGAAAGGTAGTTATTTAAAGGGTTATTTGTGCTACCTCTTTGAAATTGACTATTTATTGATTTCCTATTAGGTTTCTCTTCCTCTATTTCTTCTTCTTCAACCTTAATGCCATCAAGTACTGTCTGATAAAGCATACCTGACTCTAACCCTTCTCTCTTCCGTATCTCCACATAGGCCAAGGCCAACCATCATCATCATTCTTATTTCACCAACTTACCTACAATTCATTGTTCCGTACTTATTGGATATCCCGAGAAACCAGAAAATTGAAATATATTCAGATACAAGACTGAGATTTGTTGATCCCTACACTTGAGTTTTCCCTAAAGTGATGATCAGTGAAAAAAATATCGATGTCGATGGAAATGTCGAGGGTATGATTTTATGAAAATATCGATGGAAATGTCGATATCGATGGAAATATCGATAAAATTACGAAAACTGTAAATTTTTAATTTAGAATACAAATTTTTATATATGAGATAATTAATATAGTAAAATGATATAAAAATACAATAATTAGAATACAATAATCATAAAATATTCTATAAATATTACAAACTATTTATAAGTGAATAAAATATAAAGTTAATTAGCACCAAAATATAGAAAATTTAAAAGATAATAGTAAGATACAAGAAATTCTCAAATATAATCCCTAATACATTATTAAACCAAAAAGAATTCCTTGGTTCTTCAAATTGATGATCATATCTTGATGTTTCATATGTATAACAATAGGCATTCCAACTCATCATATTAGATAAATTTTCCATATAATTGTGGATGTGCCAAGTATATATTTCTCTATCAATTCCAACCAATTGTCCAAGTGGAGGGTAATGTGGATTTATCCAATGAGGAATATAACATTCATTTTGAGACGTGGGATGATTGAAAATATCAACATCGTAATTACTCTGAGGATTATGTGATCTCATTTGACCAATTGGATACACAATTGGAATCTCAAAATTTCCATATTGAGAACTAACTTGTGTATTTAAACTCATTGCATCCAAAGGGTTAGAAAAATAATCTTCATCATGTTGATTCATCATGGAAATGCCATAGTGCCTTCTTGAACTAGTGCCTGCTGTTCGAGCCCCATGATCAAAATACTGTATTGCATGTGTATATTGATCTTCACCAGTAAATGGACTTAATGGTTGTTGGCTTAGTTCTCAATAATATGTTCCACTCCCACCTCCACCTATATTATATCCTCCTCCTCTATTGCCACCATAACCATTAACTCCATCATCACCATCATCATCATCATCATCATCATCATCATCAAGATCAATGACATCACCATCATCTTCATCCTCATATTCATTTAGTTGAGAATAACCGCCACCAAATGTTTCTACACAAGAACTAAATCATCTAGTTGAAGGCCTTATCACTACTTCAAACGAATAATTTCCTCCACTATCACTACTCATAACTTCTTCAGCAATAACATTGTCAACATTTATCCCTAATTGTGAAGCATGCATTGCGACTCGAGGTTCTGGATTGCCTTTATCATCATTTAAGTGTGAATTCTTAACCCATTGGATAATAGGATTATCTTCATCTTCACCAGGATCGGCTCCAATTTCAAGAAAATCCAAATAATCTGAATCTAATTGCGGTTGATTTGTTAATTCCATCTCACGGATCTGCAATTTCATATTATAGTAGCAAAAAACCAATTTTTGAAGTTTTTCATATGCAAGCCTATTTCGTTGTTTTGTGTATATTAAAGCGAAGGTGCTCCAATTACACTCGCATGCGGATGATGATACAATTTATGACAAAATATGCATTGCTAATTTTCTGAACATTGGAGTGCTATTACCATACATTGTCCACCATTCAGCTATATATTTCAACATTATAAATCAAAATATATTAAATTTTAATAAATTTTTAAATATTAATAAAAATTTTAATATTAAGCACATGATTTTTTTATAACAAGTAATTGAAATGCACATACCAGGTATCATTTCCGTTCAGGCAGCAATTCCTGCTCAATCACTAAACCTTTTTCATGCATCTCTAAAGTATATTATCTATATGTAATAACGAAAAAATTATAAAAAATGTTATTAATATGTTATTTAAAAAAATAATAAACAAAAACCTACTTCATTTCCAAATTGAGATATATGATCCGAATTTGGATCTAATGCTGCAAAGACATCATGAATAGCTTGTACAAGATTTAAATCAGTGTCAATTCTTTCTTTATACTGGAATCATAGATTCAGAAAGTATGCTACAAAATAATAATAAAAATTAAATCTACAATATAAATTATAAGACAAAATAATAATTAATAATAAGTAATTGACATAAAATTACCATCCATATGGAAAAGATGAGAAAGTGTATTGTTCCATCAAGCATCTATGATGTCCATAACCCATTGAGTTCCTTTTTGGTTATTGATTGCATATCTCATTTTTTGAAAACAATTATACAATATTGGCATCGTAAATATGAACTTAACATCAACAATTCGCAAAATATTATATAATAACTCATATAAATCAACAACGTGAGTAACAGAATCCCAAAAATGATTATCAAGGATAAGTTTCTCCACTTCTTTACCTGCTTTTGTTCGACTTAATTGATGCTCAGCCCATGCATCGCTTGTAAAGACTTGTTTTAGAGAAGTTTTCTTTTTAAGGAGACTATTTAAAACAATATAGTTTGTTGCAAACCTTGTTGCTCCTGGTCGAACAATGTCTCCTTTACATATATCTTGCATTAAAGAAAATAATCAATTATGATTATAAATATAATTAGTTATCATTCTTACACGCTGAATGATCCTTGTAATACTTTCATGCTTTCCAATATCCTCAAATATAATATCAATACAGTGCGCAGCACATGGTGTCCAATACAAGTTGTATTGTGTCATCAATTTTTTACCAACCTTTACGAATGCAGAATCATTATCCATGACGACTTGCACAACATCGTTCTTGCCCACTGAATTGATAACATTCTCCAAAAGTTTGTATATATACTTATAGTTTTTTATTTTATCTGAGATATCAACTGACTTAAGAAACACTGATGACCCTTTGCAATAAACCATAAAATTCAATATGGATAGCTTAGTTGGTCCTGTCCATCCATCGCACATAATTGTACACATATGTCTTCCAGCTTTTTTTTGAACTTTTCAATATGCTGTTGCATCTCTTTATACTCTATGTCTAGATATTTTTTCTTAATTTCATATGGAGATGGAATTTGAACTCCTATACCTGTTTGTTGAGCACCAAAGATCATGTTTTTGAAACGGTGTGATTTTGCCTTTGTAGGTGGGACATTATCATAAATAAAGAATTTTGCCACTAGTCTTCCCAATGTGTCTTTCATACCACCTTTTGTCAACATATCTTTTATATTTTTTTGTTTTACACCGGATGACTTATATAACAAAGGTGTAGCTAGAGGAACTTGTTGAGATTGTTGTCTACGATTGGGCTCCCTTACACTTGTTGCACGACGGAATTGAGCATATGGTTGACTAGCACCCTCTCGAGAAGATCCTGATCCTTGATCTCTACGGTTAAAAAAGTTTTTGCCTTGTTCTTTTTCCCATCTGTCTTGTTTAAATGCACGAACTGCAGCTTTATATGAGTCTCTTTCATCAGGATGTATATCAACTGGATATATATGTATCATCACCATCATCATCATCATCATCATAATTACTCCAAGACGGAGCTAAGTTACCCCGTAATTCATTACGAATATCTTCATCCATTATCTTTTTTTTTCAATTTTGTATGTTCTTTTTTCCTCAAGTAATTATACATCTCTTTCTTCACTTCTAGAGGTATATTAGGGCACTTTTTGACATTACTTTTTGGATCAGAATGTGCTAATTGATACTTTAATCTTGTTATTCCACCACTTTGCATTTTATGGTTACAATATTTGCAAATTGTACCATATTTATTATCTTCAATTGGAATACAATGTGCCCAAGATGGATCTAGTCTTTCGTTATTACTTTCCATTTTTTCTTTCAATAATCATAAATAATTATTAAGTTAATAATAATATTAACAATATTAATAACAATAATAATAATAATATCAATATTAATAAGAATAACAATAATAACAATAATAATGATAATAAAAATAACAATAATAACAACATTAATTCCAATAAGGATAATAAAATTAATAACAATAATAATAATAAGTAAAATAATAACAACAACAACAATAACAAATCAACAATAATAATAATAAGTGGAATAATAACAACAACAAT
>NC_083385.1:29392500-29395000 GCF_031755915.1 Ziziphus jujuba
TGCAGGTGTCCTTCGTCCCCCATTTCGGGCAGCGCCCCCAGCAATCACCAAACAAGCATCCATGAAGAAGCATACCCCGCACAAACACCCACCCGGATCCCACCGAGATTGCCCCCCAAGCAAGGTTCGGAGAGACTCCCGCACGAGTGCAGGTGTCCTTCGTCCCCCATTTCAGGCAGCGCCCCCAACAGTCACCGAACAAGCATCCATGAAGAAGCATACCCCGCACAAACACCCACCCGGATCCCACCGAGATTGCCCCCCAAGCAAGGTTCGGAGAGACTCCCGCACGAGTGCAGGTGTCCTTCGTCCCCCATTTCGGGCAGCGCCCCCAGCAGTCACCAAACAAGCATCCATGAAGAAGCATACCCCGCACAAACACCCACCCGGATCCCACCGAGATTGCCCCCCAATCAAGGTTCGGAGAGACTCCCACACGAGTGCAGGTGTCCTTCGTCCCCCATTTCAGGCAGCGCCCCCAACAGTCACCAGACAAGCATCCATGAAGAAGCATCGCCCACAAATGCCGCAGCATGCAAAACCATGGCAATAGCCATATGAAGCAATGGATCGCACCGCATAAGCCCACACATTCCAAGTTTCCGACATGGTGCTGCATGCCTAGGCACCGTAGCATACCCCCGCACAAACACCCCCCTGGATCCCGCCGAGATTGCCCCCCAAGCAAGGTTCGGAAAGACTCCCGCACGAGTGCAGGTGTCCTTCGTCCCCCATTTCGGGCAGCGCCCCCAGCAATCACCAAACAAGCATCCATGAAGAAGCATACCCCGCACAAACACCCACCCGGATCCCACCGAGATTGCCCCCCAAGCAAGGTTCGGAGAGACTCCCGCACGAGTGCAGGTGTCCTTCGTCCCCCATTTCAGGCAGCGCCCCCAACAGTCACCGAACAAGCATCCATGAAGAAGCATATACCCCGCACAAACACCCACCCGGATCCCACCGAGATTGCCCCCCAAGCAAGGTTCAGAGAGACTCCCGCACGAGTGCAGGTGTCCTTCGTCCCCCGTTTCAGGCAGCGCCCCCAACAGTCACCGAATAAGCATCCATGAAGAAGCATCGCCCACAAATGCCGCAGCATGCAGAACCATAGCAATAGCCACACGAAGCAATCGATCGAACCGGACAAGCCCACACATTCCGCTTTTTTTCCCGCACCGCACCGCACCGCCCAAGCCCCGCCCCCCCGGGCCCACCTGCTGGTCGCCGACGGTGGGGCCCACCCGGCACCGTTACCGGTGCATGGTGGCCCCCACCTGCCGACGAGACCTGCCATTGTGCCCACACCCCCGCTGGGGGGTGTGGGCAGCGCTGGCAGGCCGGGGGGGGGGCTCGCTGTTGAAGCAGGCAGGTACCACCCCCCTAAAGAGCTTATTTAGCCATTTTCTTTCTGGCAGGCTCAGATATCAATTTCAGCGAGGAGTCATAATGGCCATTTTTTTGGCTCTAGACATCGAATTTTGATGAGATTTTTTGCAGGGATGCTTAGAAAAATGGGTAGAACATTATGGAATTGGATTTGTAATTTTTGGAGCAACATAGAATTTTTTATAATTTTTTTGCCGAAAAACTAAGAAAAATTCATATAAAATAGGAAATGGGTTGGAGGTTGGTTTTTTTTGTTGGGAATGCTTTAAAATGATCCATGTGATTTTTTGGAACTTTATGTTGCACGGAAATTGCACGAAATTGCGGCAAAATGCGTACGTGGTGGGGCGGCGAGGCACGGCATGGCACACGGATGCCCCCAACGAGGCAAGGCATGGCACACGGATGCCCCAACGATGGGCACTACAAGTGCTACACCTTATATTGGGTCCACAAACATAATTTCATGGAGACTAACCCCTTTGCCATCCTTGGGCATGATGGCAAAGCCGATGGGCATGGCATGGGGCACGGTGGGCATGGTATGGGGCATCGGTGGGCATGGCATGGGGCATCGGTGGGCATCGCATGGGGCATCGGTGGGCATCGCATGGGGCACGGTGGGCATCGCATGGGGCATCGGTGGGCATCGCATGGGGCATCGGTGGGCATCGTGTGCATCGCATGGGGCACGGTGGGCATCGCATGGGGCACGGTGGGCATCGCATGGGGCATCGATGGGCATGGCATGGGGCATCGGTGGGAATCGAGGAGTCATAATGGCCTTTTTTTGCTCTAGACATCGAATTTTGATGAGATTTTTTGCAGGGATGCTTAGAAAAATGGGTAGAACATTATGGAATTGGATTTGTAATTTTTGGAGCAACATAGAATTTTTTATAATTTTTTTGCCGAAAAACTAAGAAAAATTCGAATAAAATAGGAAATGGGTTGGAGGTTGGTTTTTTTTGTTGGGAATGCTTTAAAATGATCCATGTGATTTTTTGGAACTTTATGTTGCACGGAAATTGCACGAAATTGCGGCAAAATGCGTACGTGGTGGGGCGGCGAGGCACGGCATGGCACACGGATGCCGCCAACGGGGCAAGGC
>NC_083385.1:29430000-29432500 GCF_031755915.1 Ziziphus jujuba
AGACTCCCGCACGAGTGCAGGTGTCCTTCGTCCCCCGTTTCAGGCAGCGCCCCCAACAGTCACCGAATAAGCATCCATGAAGAAGCATCGCCCACAAATGCCGCAGCATGCAAAACCATGGCAATAGCCATATGAAGCAATGGATCGCACCGCATAAGCCCACACATTCCGAGTTTCCGACATGGTGCTGCATGCCTAGGCACCGTAGCATACCCCCGCACAAACACCCCCCTGGATCCCGCCGAGATTGCCCCCCAAGCAAGGTTCGGAAAGACTCCCGCACGAGTGCAGGTGTCCTTCGTCCCCCATTTCGGGCAGCGCCCCCAGCAATCACCAAACAAGCATCCATGAAGAAGCATACCCCGCACAAACACCCACCCGGATCCCACCGAGATTGCCCCCCAAGCAAGGTTCGGAGAGACTCCCGCACGAGTGCAGGTGTCCTTCGTCCCCCATTTCAGGCAGCGCCCCCAACAGTCACCGAACAAGCATCCATGAAGAAGCATACCCCGCACAAACACCCACCCGGATCCCACCGAGATTGCCCCCCAAGCAAGGTTCGGAGAGACTCCCGCACGAGTGCAGGTGTCCTTCGTCCCCCATTTCGGGCAGCGCCCCCAGCAGTCACCAAACAAGCATCCATGAAGAAGCATACCCCGCACAAACACCCACCCGGATCCCACCGAGATTGCCCCCCAATCAAGGTTCGGAGAGACTCCCACACGAGTGCAGGTGTCCTTCGTCCCCCATTTCAGGCAGCGCCCCCAACAGTCACCAGACAAGCATCCATGAAGAAGCATCGCCCACAAATGCCGCAGCATGCAAAACCATGGCAATAGCCATATGAAGCAATGGATCGCACCGCATAAGCCCACACATTCCGAGTTTCCGACATGGTGCTGCATGCCTAGGCACCGTAGCATACCCCCGCACAAACACCCCCCTGGATCCCGCCGAGATTGCCCCCCAAGCAAGGTTCGGAAAGACTCCCGCACGAGTGCAGGTGTCCTTCGTCCCCCATTTCGGGCAGCGCCCCCAGCAATCACCAAACAAGCATCCATGAAGAAGCATACCCCGCACAAACACCCACCCGGATCCCACCGAGATTGCCCCCCAAGCAAGGTTCGGAGAGACTCCCGCACGAGTGCAGGTGTCCTTCGTCCCCCATTTCAGGCAGCGCCCCCAACAGTCACCGAACAAGCATCCATGAAGAAGCATATACCCCGCACAAACACCCACCCGGATCCCACCGAGATTGCCCCCCAAGCAAGGTTCAGAGAGACTCCCGCACGAGTGCAGGTGTCCTTCGTCCCCCGTTTCAGGCAGCGCCCCCAACAGTCACCGAATAAGCATCCATGAAGAAGCATCGCCCACAAATGCCGCAGCATGCAGAACCATAGCAATAGCCACACGAAGCAATCGATCGAACCGGACAAGCCCACACATTCCGCTTTTTTTCCCGCACCGCACCGCACCGCCCAAGCCCCGCCCCCCCGGGCCCACCTGCTGGTCGCCGACGGTGGGGCCCACCCGGCACCGTTACCGGTGCATGGTGGCCCCCACCTGCCGACGAGACCTGCCATTGTGCCCACACCCCCGCTGGGGGGTGTGGGCAGCGCTGGCAGGCCGGGGGGGGGGCTCGCTGTTGAAGCAGGCAGGTACCACCCCCCTAAAGAGCTTATTTAGCCATTTTCTTTCTGGCAGGCTCAGATATCAATTTCAGCGAGGAGTCATAATGGCCATTTTTTTGGCTCTAGACATCGAATTTTGATGAGATTTTTTGCAGGGATGCTTAGAAAAATGGGTAGAACATTATGGAATTGGATTTGTAATTTTTGGAGCAACATAGAATTTTTTATAATTTTTTTGCCGAAAAACTAAGAAAAATTCATATAAAATAGGAAATGGGTTGGAGGTTGGTTTTTTTTGTTGGGAATGCTTTAAAATGATCCATGTGATTTTTTGGAACTTTATGTTGCACGGAAATTGCACGAAATTGCGGCAAAATGCGTACGTGGTGGGGCGGCGAGGCACGGCATGGCACACGGATGCCCCCAACGAGGCAAGGCATGGCACACGGATGCCCCAACGATGGGCACTACAAGTGCTACACCTTATATTGGGTCCACAAACATAATTTCATGGAGACTAACCCCTTTGCCATCCTTGGGCATGATGGCAAAGCCGATGGGCATGGCATGGGGCACGGTGGGCATGGTATGGGGCATCGGTGGGCATGGCATGGGGCATCGGTGGGCATCGCATGGGGCATCGGTGGGCATCGCATGGGGCACGGTGGGCATCGCATGGGGCATCGGTGGGCATCGCATGGGGCATCGGTGGGCATCGTGTGCATCGCATGGGGCACGGTGGGCATCGCATGGGGCACGGTGGGCATCGCATGGGGCATCGATGGGCATGGCATGGGGCATCGGTGGGAATCGAGGAGTCATAATGGCCTTTTTTTGCTCTAGACATCGAATTTTGATGAGATTTTTTG
>NC_083385.1:29490000-29497500 GCF_031755915.1 Ziziphus jujuba
GGGCAGCGCCCCCAGCAGTCACCAAACAAGCATCCATGAAGAAGCATACCCCGCACAAACACCCACCCGGATCCCACCGAGATTGCCCCCCAATCAAGGTTCGGAGAGACTCCCACACGAGTGCAGGTGTCCTTCGTCCCCCATTTCAGGCAGCGCCCCCAACAGTCACCAGACAAGCATCCATGAAGAAGCATCGCCCACAAATGCCGCAGCATGCAAAACCATGGCAATAGCCATATGAAGCAATGGATCGCACCGCATAAGCCCACACATTCCGAGTTTCCGACATGGTGCTGCATGCCTAGGCACCGTAGCATACCCCCGCACAAACACCCCCCTGGATCCCGCCGAGATTGCCCCCCAAGCAAGGTTCGGAAAGACTCCCGCACGAGTGCAGGTGTCCTTCGTCCCCCATTTCGGGCAGCGCCCCCAGCAATCACCAAACAAGCATCCATGAAGAAGCATACCCCGCACAAACACCCACCCGGATCCCACCGAGATTGCCCCCCAAGCAAGGTTCGGAGAGACTCCCGCACGAGTGCAGGTGTCCTTCGTCCCCCATTTCAGGCAGCGCCCCCAACAGTCACCGAACAAGCATCCATGAAGAAGCATATACCCCGCACAAACACCCACCCGGATCCCACCGAGATTGCCCCCCAAGCAAGGTTCAGAGAGACTCCCGCACGAGTGCAGGTGTCCTTCGTCCCCCGTTTCAGGCAGCGCCCCCAACAGTCACCGAATAAGCATCCATGAAGAAGCATCGCCCACAAATGCCGCAGCATGCAGAACCATAGCAATAGCCACACGAAGCAATCGATCGAACCGGACAAACCCACACATTCCGCTTTTTTTCCCGCACCGCACCGCACCGCCCAAGCCCCGCCCCCCCGGGCCCACCTGCTGGTCGCCGACGGTGGGGCCCACCCGGCACCGTTACCGGTGCATGGTGGCCCCCACCTGCCGACGAGACCTGCCATTGTGCCCACACCCCCGCTGGGGGGTGTGGGCAGCGCTGGCAGGCCGGGGGGGGGGCTCGCTGTTGAAGCAGGCAGGTACCACCCCCCTAAAGAGCTTATTTAGCCATTTTCTTTCTGGCAGGCTCAGATATCAATTTCAGCGAGGAGTCATAATGGCCATTTTTTTGGCTCTAGACATCGAATTTTGATGAGATTTTTTGCAGGGATGCTTAGAAAAATGGGTAGAACATTATGGAATTGGATTTGTAATTTTTGGAGCAACATAGAATTTTTTATAATTTTTTTGCCGAAAAACTAAGAAAAATTCATATAAAATAGGAAATGGGTTGGAGGTTGGTTTTTTTTGTTGGGAATGCTTTAAAATGATCCATGTGATTTTTTGGAACTTTATGTTGCACGGAAATTGCACGAAATTGCGGCAAAATGCGTACGTGGTGGGGCGGCGAGGCACGGCATGGCACACGGATGCCCCCAACGAGGCAAGGCATGGCACACGGATGCCCCAACGATGGGCACTACAAGTGCTACACCTTATATTGGGTCCACAAACATAATTTCATGGAGACTAACCCCTTTGCCATCCTTGGGCATGATGGCAAAGCCGATGGGCATGGCATGGGGCACGGTGGGCATGGTATGGGGCATCGGTGGGCATGGCATGGGGCATCGGTGGGCATCGCATGGGGCATCGGTGGGCATCGCATGGGGCACGGTGGGCATCGCATGGGGCATCGGTGGGCATCGCATGGGGCATCGGTGGGCATCGTGTGCATCGCATGGGGCACGGTGGGCATCGCATGGGGCACGGTGGGCATCGCATGGGGCATCGATGGGCATGGCATGGGGCATCGGTGGGAATCGAGGAGTCATAATGGCCTTTTTTTGCTCTAGACATCGAATTTTGATGAGATTTTTTGCAGGGATGCTTAGAAAAATGGGTAGAACATTATGGAATTGGATTTGTAATTTTTGGAGCAACATAGAATTTTTTATAATTTTTTTGCCGAAAAACTAAGAAAAATTCGAATAAAATAGGAAATGGGTTGGAGGTTGGTTTTTTTTGTTGGGAATGCTTTAAAATGATCCATGTGATTTTTTGGAACTTTATGTTGCACGGAAATTGCACGAAATTGCGGCAAAATGCGTACGTGGTGGGGCGGCGAGGCACGGCATGGCACACGGATGCCGCCAACGGGGCAAGGCATGGCACACGGATGCCCCAACGATGGGCACTACAAGTGCTACACCTTATATTGGGTCCACACACATAATTTCATGGAGACTAACCCCTTTGCCATCCTTGGGCATGATGGCAAAGCCGATGGGCATGGCATGGGGCACGGTGGGCATCTCATGGGGCACGGTGAGCATCGCATGGGGCATCGGTGGCCATGGCATGGGGCATCAGTGGGCATGGCATGGGGCATCGGTGGGCATGGCGTGGGGCATGGTGGCCATGGCATGGGGCATCGGTGGGCATGGCGTGGGGCATGGTGGCCATGGCATGGGGCATCGGTGGCACCACCCTAGGCTTGGCTGGGGGACACCATGGCACAGTGGTTGGGCAAAGCAACGCACCAACAAGTTTTGTAACCAATAGTTGGGGCACCATGTAACAGTTTTGGCCGGAGCAAAGGAACGATGAGCCTCAGTTCGGCATTTATGGTGGTTTCCAGGCGAACCCCATTTCCTTCTCGGTGCAAGGCCTGCTTTTAGGTGGACTTGTTTGGGCCTATTTTAAGTATATGTATGAATGTGGATGGGCCCCGGGTTAGCATTGGTGGCAAGGGGTTGGCACGCATCCATCCTTGTGCCTTGGCGGCTGCTTTGTGCCTTGTGTCACGGACTTGTTTGTTTACCCTTCAAGCCGTGCGGCCTTAGTTGCTATTCCGACCCTTTGTTGCAACTAAGTAAGCCTTTTGCCCACTAAAAGAGAAAGCTAAGCAAAGAAAGCTAGAGCACAAAGAGAGTTTGGGAGAATGAAAGTATATTACTTGAAAGAGAGCTTTACAAGTATATATGAGATTTCTTGGATGGTTTGGCCAAATGAGGCCTCCACCTATTTATAGGCATACAAAGCTTAATCCTACGGCTATAATTGCTTTAATCCTACGGTGGAGAATGGTTCCCACCTACTTTCCCACCTACTTTACATAAAATATCTAAAGAAACATCTAAAATGGATTTGTACATGGTTTGGCCCATTGTAAGGCCCAAAATAGGCCCAAAGTGGATTATAAGGCCCATAATGGAGAGAATGCTCACCAAGTGTTTGATGAAATGCTTTAACCGTGACATTCTCCCCCACCTATGCCGTCGACGTCCTCGTCGAGCTTGCTTCATGGAACCTCTTGATATGATCTTCAAATTGCCAAAGTGCGATAGCAGGTTCCCAACTTGCTTCGCTATCGGGAAGTCCCTTCCATTTCACCAAGTACTCATGACTCGGATGGTTGTCCCTTCCACGAACTACTCGATCAGCTAAGATGCTCTCCACATCCTTGTCATAAGTGTTGTAGACCCCTATTGGTGCTCGCTTGGACTCCCCTCTTGTTTGGTCTTCCTCATCCTTGTAGTATGGTTTTAGACAACTCACATGGAAGACCGGGTGAAGTTTGAGTGTAGGAGGTAACTCCACCTTATAAGATACCTTGCCCACCTTCTTGACGATTGGAAATGGTCCCTCGTATCGACGAACAAGGCCTTTGTGTAGTCCTCGGGTAGACTTGTGTTGGGATGAAAGGATTTTGATGAACACCAAGTCTCCCACTTGATACTCCACGTGCCTTCTTTTGGCATCCGCCCACTTCTTCATCTTCTTGGTGGCCTTATGAAGGTACGACCTTGCTAAGTCCACTTGTTCATGCCAACCTTTGGCAATCTTGAATGCGGCAGGACTCCTTCCTCCATACTTGGTAACAAGTGTTTGTGGAGTGAGTGGTTGTTGCCCCGTGGCTAACTCGAATGGACTTCGATTGGTGGACTCGCTCCTTTGCAAGTTGTAGGAGAATTGGGCAACATCTAGCAGCTTTGCCCAATCATGTTGATTGGCACTCACAAAGTGCCGTAGATATAGCTCCAATAATGCATTAGCTCGCTCGGTTTGCCCATCGGTTTGTGGATGAAAGCTTGTAGAGAAATGCAACTCCGAGCCCATGAGCTTGAATAACTCCGTCCAAAACCTTCCGGTGAACCTTGAGTCTCGATCACTTATAATTGATCTTGGGAGTCCCCAATACTTCACCACGTGCTTGAAGAATAGCCGTGCCGTCTCCTCAGCTGGACACTCCTTTGTCGCGGCAATGAATGTAGCATACTTGGAGAATCGATCAACTACGACGATTATCGTGCTACATCCCTCGGACTTGGGTAAGCTAATGATGAAGTCCATGGAGATGCTCTCCCATGGTCTCTCCGGAGTTGGTAGTGGCTCCAATAAACCTGCGGGTTGTCGCTGTTCCACCTTGTCTTGTTGACAAACAAGGCAGGTCTTTACATACATTTCGACATCGTCCCGCATTTGTGGCCAATAATAGTTGGTCTCCAACAAAGCTCTCGTACGCTTTTGCCCTGGGTGGCCGGCCCATTTGGTGTCATGGCATTCCTTGATCAAATTCTTCCTTAGGTTGCCCCACCTTGGTACGTAGATGCGATGCCCCTTAGTGTAGAGAAGGCCGTCCTCAACCCAAAACCTCTTAGTCTTGCCCTCCATGGCAAGTTGTAGGAGTTGCTTGGCCACAACATCATGGTCCATGCCCTCCTTTAGTAGGTTGGGTAGTTCCCCTTGGAACTTGGTTATCGATGCTAGTTCGGCTTTCCTACTTAATGCATCGGCAACTACATTGGCTGTACCGGGCTTGTATTCGAGCTTGTAGTCGAACTCGGCAAGAAAGTCTTGCCAACGGGCTTGCTTGGGGCTTAACTTCTTTTGAGTTTGGAAATAGCTTGTGGCCACATTGTCAGTCTTTACCACGAACTTAGACCCCAGCAAGTAATGTCTCCAAGTGCGCAAGCAGTGGATGATGGCGGTCATCTCCTTCTCTTGGACCGTATACCTCCTCTCCGTGTCGTTGAGCTTGCGGCTTTCAAATGCGATTGGATGCTTTTCTTGCATCAACACGCCCCCTATGGCAAAGTCGGAAGCATCAGTGTGCACCTCGAATGGTTTGGAGCAATCGGGCAATGCCAACACGGGTTCCTTCATAATAGCCTCCTTTAAATTCTCAAAGGCTTGTTGGCATTGGGTGGACCAACTCCATGTCTTGTTCTTCTTTAGCAGATCGGTGAGTGGTGCGGCCAGGGCAGAATACCCTTTGATAAACCTCCTGTAATAGTTAACGAGACCAAGAAAAGATCGCAGCTCACTCACCTTGGTTGGAGGATCCCACTCTTGGATGGCTTTCACTTTGGCTTCATCCATGTGCAGCTTGCCATCCTTGATCTTGTGGCCGAGGAAATACACCTCATTGGTTGCAAACGAGCACTTCTCTCTCTTCACGTAAAGCTCATTATCCTTTAGAACCTTGAACACAATTCGTAGGTGGTGGATGTGCTCCTCTAGCGTCTTGCTATAGATGACAATGTCATCCAAATAGACCACCACGAATTTGTCCAAGTAAGGATGGAAGATCTTGTTCATGAGAGTGCAGAAAGTGGCGGGTGCGTTGGTGAGACCAAAAGGCATGACGAGGAATTCGTATGCTCCATATCGAGTAACACACGTAGTCTTTGGCTCATCACCCTCTGTAATTCTAACTTGGTAGTACCCCGACCTCAAGTCAAGTTTGGTAAAGTACCTTGCTCCTCCAAGTTGATCAAACAAATCGGCTATCAACGGTATAGGGTACTTGTTCTTGATGGTAACCTTGTTGAGCGCCCTATAATCGATGCATAGCCTTAATGAACCATCGTGCTTCTTTTGGAACAAGACGGGTGCTCCATAAGGTGCTTTCGACGGTTGAATGTAACCGGCATCCAAAAGCTCCTTAAGTTGTCTCCTTAGCTCCTCTAGCTCCGGTGGAGACATGCGATATGGTGCTTTTGCGGGTGGTTTTGCACCGGGCTCCAACTCGATGCAATGATCCACCTCCCTCCTTGGTGGAAGTTTCTTGGGTAGTTGTGGTGGCATGACATCCTTGAACTCTTCAAGGACTTGGCTAACCTCCTTCGGTGGTTCCTTGGAAGTAACTTCTTCTTCCTCGCGTAGAGTAGCAAGGAATGTAGGCTCCCCTTTCTTTACTCCTCTCTTGAATTGCATGGCGGAGAGGCGGTTGGAAGTACTTGGCTTGTGCATGGTTGGAATCATGCAAGGGCCTCCCTCCATTATACACACCGTGTTGTAGCGAGGGAGTGGTACCACATTGAATTGCCTAAGAAATTCCATGCCAAGTACAATATCAAAGTCATCCATAGGAGCAATGGAGAAGTTTACGTTACCTTGCCAAGTGCCAAGGTGCAACTCCACGTTACGGGCCATGCCATCTAGCGGTTTAGCCTCCGCGTTCACCGTTTTCAACCACCCTTGACCTTTGTCGAGTTTGAGGCCAAGCCTCATGGCCTCCTCCTTCCTTACGAAGTTGTGAGATGCACCGGTGTCTACCATGACTTGGGCATCTTTCCCGTTGATACGTGCCGCCACGTACATTAGGGAGTTCTTCGTATTGTTGGTTGGGATTGGACTAGCCTTCAGTGAGTTGAGGAGTTGTATACAACCCATTTGCGTGTGCTCGTGAGTTTCCCTCTCCTCGAGCATGGCACTTAAGGACTTCCTCTTTGGACAATCTCTAGCCCAATGGGGACCATCACATAAGAAGCAATTTTCTTTCGGCTTGAATTCGGGCTTACCTCCTTTCTTCCAATCTTTGGTTGGTAGTGGTGGCCTTCTTGGAAACTCGTTACTTTGGGGAGTTTTATGGAATTTGGCTCCCCCACCTTTAATATAATTAATCTTAGGCTTAGAGTTGGAAGACTCACCTTGCCTAAATTCGACAAGCGTTTCAGCCGTAGTGAGGGCAGTGGAAATATCTTGTACTCCCCTTCGTTGAAGCTCTTGGCATGCCCACGGTTGCAACCCATCCATGAAGTTGAAAAGGAGATCCTCCTCACTCATGTTGGGAATTTGGAGCATTAACCCGGAGAATTGCTCCACATATTCACGAATGGAACGTTGGTGCTTCAACTCCTTCATGCGTTTCCTAGCTTCATTCGCCACATTCTCGGGATAGAATTGTTTCTTCAATTCACTCTTTAAATCTTCCCAAGAATTGATAGCGCATATTCCTCTCTTCATTTCTTCATGCTTTCTACGCCACCACACCGCAGCAAGATTAGTAAGATATAGGGTAGCGGTGTTTACCTTTTGCTTCTCGTCTTGGAAATCCAAGGCCTCGAAGTATCGCTCCATGTGCCACATGTAGTTGTCCAACTCCTTTGCATCCCTTCTCCCACTAAACTCCTTGGGCTTGGGAACATCTACCCTTGGAGTAGAGACTATTTGTTGGGTGGTGGCCGTGCCACTAGTTGC